>NC_061098.1:41078627-41110791 GCF_015104395.2 Macrobrachium nipponense
TCGCAGGTTGGAACAGGATGGTAGATCACGTTGTGATCACGTGATAGGTTTTCTTTTTCTCTTTCCTGTAATACACAGTCACTCGTTTTCTGTGATTTAGGTTGATGGCTAACTCCTCTATATATATATAGTCTATATATATATATATATATATATATATATATATATATATATATATATATATATATATATATATATATATATATATATAGATAGATAGATAGATAAGATATGTAAATATAGTACGAGCCATAAAAATGCATAAAAAATTATTTGCCCACTGGAAAGGTTGACTATTGGATTTTGGTTGTGAGAGAAACATAGACAATAATGGTAGAATTCGGCCTTTTGGCAGAGAGAGAGAGAGAGGGAGAGAGAACACTGTCGGCCTGAAAGAGGGCCGTTCAGACAGACGACACTCGATGTCGGCCACTAGACCATGAAAGCAAATATGACTGTCAGGCTGAGAGAGGCCAGAGTCAAAGGCCAAAATTGTTGATGAGAGAGTCAGAGCCTAGACAGACAGTAGAACTCGGCCGGAAGGCCGAGTCAAAGACGAAAATGGAAGGCAGGAGAGATTGGAATTAGAGAGAAATTATAGACCATGGACGATTTTTTTTCTATGGACCACGAGCGCTTGTTCTTGCATACTATATACAGAGGGCTACGTGTGAGAGCGACCCTCTGGGCCTCCACTGACCACACAGAGGCTTAAATTGATCGGCTAGTCGGCCGATTGTATGTACTTGCAAAGTACAAAAAATACTGTTGTGCTGAGAGAGGGCAATTCAAACAGTCAGAGATTTGAAATTGGATTTTGGTTGTGAGAGAAACATAGACAATAATGGTAGAATTCGGCCTTTTGGCAGAGAGAGAGAGAGAGAGAACACTGTCGGCCTGAAAGAGGGCCGTTCAGACAGACGACACTCGATGTCGCCACTAGACCATGAAAGCAAATATGACTGTCAGGCTGAGAGAGGCCAGAGTCAAAGGCCAAAATTGTTGATGAGAGAGTCAGAGCCTAGACAGACAGTAGAACTCGGCCGGAAGGCCGAGTCAAAGACGAAAATGGAAGGCAGGAGAGATTGGAATTAGAGAGAAATTATAGACCATGGACGATTTTTTTTCTATGGACCACGAGCGCTTGTTCTTGCATACTATATACAGAGGGCTACGTGTGAGAGCGACCCTCTGGGCCTCCACTGACCACACAGAGGCTTAAATTGATCGGCTAGTCGGCCGATTGTATGTACTTGCAAAGTACAAAAAATACTGTGTGCTGAGAGAGGCAATTCAAACAGTCAGAGATTTGAAATTGGATTTTGGTTGTGAGAGAAACATAGACAATGGTAGGAATTCGGCCTTTTGGCAGAGAAGAGAGAGGGAGAGGGAGACAGAACACTGTCGGCCTGAAGAGGGCCGTTCAGACAGACGACCACTCGATGTCGGCCACTAGACCATGAAAGCAAAATATGACTGTCAGGCTGAGAGAGGCCAGAGTCAAAGGCCAAAATTGTTGATGAGAGAGTCAGAGCCTAGACAGACAGTAGAACTCGGCCGGAAGGCCGAGTCAAAGACGAAAATGGAAGGCAGGAGAGATTGGAATTAGAGAGAAATTATAGACCATGGACGATTTTTTTTCTATGGACCACGAGCGCTTGTTCTTGCATACTATATACAGAGGGCTACGTGTGAGAGCGACCCTCTGGGCCTCCACTGACCACACAGAGGCTTAAATTGATCGGCTAGTCGGCCGATTGTATGTACTTGCAAAGTACAAAAAATACTGTTGTGCTGAGAGAGGGCAATTCAAACAGTCAGAGATTTGAAATTGGATTTTGGTTGTGAGAGAAACATAGACAATAATGGTAGAATTCGGCCTTTTGGCAGAGAGAGAGAGAGAGGGAGAGAGAACACTGTCGGCCTGAAAGAGGGCCGTTCAGACAGACGACACTCGATGTCGGCCACTAGACCATGAAAGCAAATATGACTGTCAGGCTGAGAGAGGCCAGAGTCAAAGGCCAAAATTGTTGATGAGAGAGTCAGAGCCTAGACAGACAGTAGAACTCGGCCGGAAGGCCGAGTCAAAGACGAAAATGGAAGGCAGGAGAGATTGGAAGTTGAGAGAAATTATAGACCATGGACGATTTTTTTTCTATGGACCACGAGCGCTTGTTCTTGCATACTATATACAGAGGGCTACGTGTGAGAGCGACCCTCTGGGCCTCCACTGACCAAAAAGAGTCAGAGGCTTAAATAATGACTTGGAAATGGAATGGAAGGAAGAGACAATTTTATGTACCATGGACGATTTTTTTTCTATTGACCTCGCGCGCTTGTTCCTGCATATAATATGGAGAGGGGTATGTGAGAGAGCAACCCTCTGGGCCACATAAGTAGAGTGGTCGGAGGAAGGAGAGGGAGCAGAGAGAGATGACATGAAATAGATTTGAAATTGAATTTTTCGTCTCGAAGACAGAGCCAATTCTTGGATCAATCCAAGTAAGCTCAACTTATTGTCGGTGCTCTTTAAGAGGGGTCTGGCAATAGTTGTGTCAGAGATGACGAATATTTGATTCAAAGATGAATTTTGTTGAAGTGTTGAGAGATTGGAGGGAGGAGAAGCAGAGGAAGTATTGGAGAAAGACATAGTAGCTGTAAAAAAAAAGTTCCTGGAGAGAATGTAACTGAATTGAGGAGAAGCAGAGGAAGTAATGGAGAAAGCCAGAGAGAGATGACATGAAATAGATTTGAAATTGAATTTTTCGTCTCGAAGACAGAGCCAATTCTTGGATCAATCCAAGTAAGCTCAATTATTGTCGGGTGCTCTTAAGAGGGGCTGGCAGTAGTTGTGTCAGAGATGACGAATATTTGATTCAAAGTGAATTTTGTTTTGTTGAAGTGCTGAGAGGATTGAGGGAGGAGAAGCAGAGGAAGTATTGGAGAAAGACTATAGTAGCTTTAAAAAAAAAGTTCCTGGAGAGAATGTAACTGAATTGAGGAGAAGCAGAGGAAGTAATGGAGAAAGCCAGAGAGAGATGACATGAAATAGATTTGAAATTGAATTTTTCGTCTCGAAGACAGATCCAATTCTTGGATCAATCCAAGTAAGCTCAATTATTGCCGGTGCTCTTTAAGAGGGGCTGGCAGTAGTTGTGTCAGAGATGACGAATATTTGATTCAAAGGTGAATTTTGTTGAATTGGTGAGAGATTAAGGGAGGAGAAGCAGAGGAAGTATTGGAGAAAGATTATAGTAGCTGTAAAAAAAGTTCCTGGAGAGAATGTAACTGAATTGAGGAGAAGCAGAGGAAGTAATGGAGAAAGCCAGAGAGAGATGACATGAAATAGATTTGAAATTGAATTTTTCGTCTCGAAGACAGAGCCAATTCTTGGATCAATCCAAGTAAGCTCAATTATTGTCGGTGCTCTTTAAGAGGGGCTGGCAGTAGTTGTGTCAGAGATGACGAATATTTGATTCAAAGGTGAATTTTGTTGACAGAGAAATATATAAGTGAGAGAGAGATAGATTTAGAAAGAGAGTGGTCGAAGAAGGAGATGAAGTGGTGATAGATTGAGGAGAAGCAGAGTAAGTAATGGAGAAAGGATTATACTAGCTGTAAAAAAAAAGTTCCTGGAGAGAATGGAACTGAATTGTGAGATAGAAACATATAAGTGAGAGAGAGAGAGAGAGACTTAGAAAGAGGGGTTGAGGAGAAGCAGAGGAAATAATGGAAAAAGCCAGAGAGAGATGACATGAAATGGAAGGAAAGAAGAGACAATTTTATGTACCTTGGACGATTTTTTTTCTATGGACCTCGCGCGCTTGTTCCTGCAATATATATAGAGAGGGGTATGTGAGAAAGCAACTCTCTGGGCCACATAAGTAGAGTGGTCGGAGGAAGAAGTGGGAGCAGAGAGAGATGAAATGAAATAGATTTGAAATTGAATTTTTCGTCTCGAAGACAGAGCCAATTCTTGGATCAATCCAAGTAAGCTCAATTATTGTCGGTGCTCTTTAAGAGGGGCTGGCAGTAGTTGTGTCAGAGATGACGAATATTTGATTCAAAGGTGAATTTTGTTGAAGTGATGAGAGATTGAGGGAGGAGAAGCAGAGGAAGTATTGGAGAAAGATTATAGTAGCTGTAAAAAAAAAGTTCCTGGAGAGAATGTAACTGAATTGAGGAGAAGCAGAGGAAGTAATGGAGAAAGCCAGAGAGAGATGACATGAAATAGATTTGAAATTGAATTTTTCGTCTCGAAGACAGATCCAATTCTTGGATCAATCCAAGTAAGCTCAATTATTGCCGGTGCTCTTTAAGAGGGGCTGGCAGTAGTTGTGTCAGAGATGACGAATATTTGATTCAAAGGTGAATTTTGTTGAAGTGGTGAGAGATTGAGGGAGGAGAAGCAGAGGAAGTATTGGAGAAAGATTATAGTAGCTGTAAAAAAAAAGTTCCTGGAGAGAATGTAACTGAATTGAGGAGAAGCAGAGGAAGTAATGGAGAAAGCCAGAGAGAGATGACATGAAATAGATTTGAAATTGAATTTTTCGTCTCGAAGACAGAGCCAATTCTTGGATCAATCCAAGTAAGCTCAATTATTGCCGGTGCTCTTTAAGAGGGGCTGGCAGTAGTTGTGTCAGAGATGACGAATATTTGATTCAAAGGTGAATTTTGTTGAAATGCTGAGAGATTGAGGGAGGAGAAGCAGAGGAAGTATTGGAGAAAGATTATAGTAGCTGTAAAAAAAAGTTCCTGGAGAGAATGTAACTGAATTGAGGAGAAGCAGAGGAAGTAATGGAGAAAGCCAGAGAGAGATGACATGAAATAGATTTGAAATTGAATTTTTCGTCTCGAAGACAGAGCCAATTCTTGGATCAATCCAAGTAAGCTCAAATTATTGTCGGTGCTCTTTAAGAGGGGCTGGCAGTAGTTGTGTCAGAGATGACGAATATTTGATTCAAAGGTGAATTTTGTTGACAGAGAAATATATAAGTGAGAGAGAGATAGATTTAGAAAGAGAGTGGTCGAAGGAAGGAGATGAAGTGGTGATAGATTGAGGAGAAGCAGAGTAAGTAATGGAGAAAGGATTATACTAGCTGTAAAAAAAAAGTTCCTGGAGAGAATGGAACTGAATTGTGAGATAGAAACATATAAGTGAGAGAGAGAGAGAGAGACTTAGAAAGAGGGGTTGAGGAGAAGCAGAGGAAATAATGGAAAAAGCCAGAGAGAGATGACATGAAATGGAAGGAAAGAAGAGACAATTTTATGTACCTTGGACGATTTTTTTTCTATGGACCTCGCGCGCTTGTTCCTGCAATATATATAGAGAGGGGTATGTGAGAAAGCAACTCTCTGGGCCACATAAGTAGAGTGGTCGGAGGAAGAAGTGGGAGCAGAGAGAGATGAAATGAAATAGATTTGAAATTGAATTTTTCGTCTCGAAGACAGAGCCAATTCTTGGATCAATCCAAGTAAGCTCAATTATTGTCGGTGCTCTTTAAGAGGGGCTGGCAGTAGTTGTGTCAGAGATGACGAATATTTGATTCAAAGGTGAATTTTGTTGAAGTGTTGAGAGATTGAGGGAGGAGAAGCAGAGGAAGTATTGGAGAAAGACTATAGTAGCTGTAAAAAAAAAGTTCCTGGAGAGAATGTAACTGAATTGAGGAGAAGCAGAGGAAGATGACCAAAAGTGATAATTTATTCGAAGGAAAAGTAAAGTGGCATTTTTAAGAAACACTAAGGCCTTCAGACTGGTGGTCTACTGATTTGAGTAAGCAGCAGCAGCAGCTCTCTATAACCAGTGAGTATGCAAAGTTACTGAAACCTTAGACGAGTCGGAAAGATGGCCGAAAGTGATTATTTGAATGATGGAAGGGAGAGAAGGGAACTGAATGTGTCATATATTTTGGTATTCGGACTGGCGGTCTTTGACTGAGACAACTGCAGCAGTATTCTCAGGAAAAATTATTGTGCATTTCACTTACTGCTCAGACGATGCAGAAAGATGGCCAAAACTTGATCATTTATATGGAACAAGAGTCCTAACTATGAGAAAGATTATGAGAGGAATGAGCCTGCAATGTACTCAGTATTGAGACGAGCCGGAAAGATGTCCAAAATTAATGATTTATATGAGATAAATGTCGTAACTATAAAATGAAACCTTAAGAAGGCTCGACTCATGCCAGGGCTCCTAGTTGGGTGGAGGACTGGCGTTGAGCAATGCAGATGGTGTCTTTGAGAAAGAAATGAACAGCAATCGAAATAGACAGGAAGACCTTCAGACTGGCGGTCATTGATTGAGTCAGGAAATCTGTAAAAGCATTAGTAAATGAGCAGCACATTTGTTGACTCGTTTGAAGGAAAAGTGTCAGTGTTAAGAAACACTAAGGCCTTCGGACTGGCGGTCTACTGATTGAGTGAGCAACTCTCTATAAGCAAAGAGTGTGCCAAGTTACTGAATCTTAGACGAGCCGGAAAGATGGCCGAAAGTGATTATTTGAATGGAGGAAAAGTCGTAACAATAAAATGAAACCTTAAGAAGGATCATTACAAGTTTTTTTATGAATGAATTCATCAGCTTTGGATGAATAATGAATGTGCATTCTACTGAATCGTCTTAGACGAGCCGGAAAGATAGCCGAAAATGTTTATTTTGAAATTTCTATCATGGACATGTCAGATACGTAAGCCAGTGCTCAATGAAAATGAATGTGGATTAATAATAATAGAGCTGGGCAAACTAAAATCGAATGAGCTGCACTCGTGCCAATACTCCTATGTGGCGGGGAGGTATGGCGGCACTGAGGGTTGGAGACGACGATGTCCTTGAAGTAATGTTAATAATAAACAGAAGGCATTCAGAAGGAGGGGGAGAAAAAACCAGCTCCCGTCCATGTCCAAATTTTCAAAAAAAGAGAAGTCCACCAAAAAGAGAAGTCCACCAAAAATTTTTTCGACGATTTTCGGCGCTTCGCGCCGAAAATCGTCGAAAAATTTCCGAAAACGCGAAAATCGCGGGGAAGAAAAGGAAAAAAACGCGAAAATCGCGGGAAGAAAAGGAAAAAACGCGAAATCGCGGGGGGAGAAAGGAAAAAACGCAAAAATCGCGGGGGGAAAAAGGAAAAAAACGCCGCCGACGCTTTTTTTTCGACGATTTTCGGCCGAAAATCGTCGAAAAATTTCCGAAAAACGCGAAAATCGCGGGGAAGAAAAGGAAAAAACGCGAAAATCGCGGGAAGAAAAGGAAAAAAACGCGGAAATCGCGGGGGAAGAAAGGAAAAAACGCAAAAATCGCGGGGAGGGAAAAAGGGAAAAAACGCCGCCGACGCTTTTTTTCGACGATTTTCGGCGCTTCGCGCCGAAAATCGTCGAAAAAAAAGCGTCGGCGGCGTTTTTCGGGGGTTTTTTTCGACGTTTTCCGGCGCTTCGCGCCGAAAAAAACGTCGAAAAAACCCCGAAAACGAAAAACGCAAAAATCGCGAAAAGAAGGGGAAAAAAGGGGGAAAAAAGGGAAAAAAGTTAGGGAAAAAAGGGGAAAAAAAAGTCGGGAAAAAAGGGAAAAAACTCTTGAAAAGGGGGTAAAAAGCGTCAAATTTCGCGAATTTCGCGTCATGAATGTGGGTCAAAAACCGTTCTCTTTTTTTTTTTCTTTCTTTCTTTTCTCTCTCTTAGTGGTGAGGAAGGAAAGCTCTTATAAGGAGGAAGGAGGAAGGAAAGGTCTCTCGGGGGGGGGGGGGATAATTTTCTCTCTCTTTCTCTCTTTCTTTCTCTCTTTCTCTCTCTCTCTTCTTTCTTTCTTTCTTTCTCTCTTTCTCTCTCTCTCTCTCTCTTCAAAAGAAAAAAAAAAAAAAAACAAAAAAAAAAAAAAATTTTTTTCCTTCCTCCACTCACTCATCCTTCCTCCACTCTCTCTCTCTTTCACTAAGGTTTCATTTTCTCTCACTTTCACTCGTGGGATCACTTTCTTCATATGATGAAACTTTCCTCTCTCATAGAGAAAAGAAAGGTGTGAAAGTTTCATCCCCCTCCCCCCCTCCCTTCCCCCTCAAACCCCTCCCTTAAGGGGGATCTATCCTTCCTCACTTTCCTCCTCCCTATGAGACTTTCCTTCCTCACTCCCAAGAGAGAACATGAAATTTCATGATTGAGCCTCATGCTCTCCAGGTTTTTTCAACAGGTCGAACGTCCCCTATGACCCCTTCTCTCTCTGAGTGCCCTTCTTGCTCTCACCTCCTTAAGGGTACGAGATCTGGGATATGGGGGGGAGGGGGGAGAAATTTTTTTTTTTTTTTTTTTGTTTTCTCACCAAGTGAGGAAGGATGACCAAGAGAAGAAACAGGAAGGATGAAGGAAGAGAGAGAAGAATGAGAAAAGAGAGAGAGAGCGGGTGAGAGATGAGGGAGTGGAGGAAGGAAAGGAGGAAGGAAAAATAAAAAAATTTTTTTTTTCTTTTTTTTCTTTTTTGAGAGAGAGAGAGAGAGAGAGAGAGAGAAAGAGAGTGAATGAAAGAGAGAAAGAGAGAGAGAAAGAGAGAATGAAACCGAAATTGACCCCCCCTCCCCCCCCTGACCCCCCCCCCCCCCCCCCTAACCCCCCCTTTCCTTCCGACGCTTTTCCTTCCTCACTCCCTCAGAGAAAGAGAGAAGAAAAAGAGAGAAAAAGACGATTTTGACAAGATTCTCGCGAAATTCGCGAAATTTTTGAGAGATTTTGACGGTTTTTCCCTTTTTTATACCCACTTTTTTCCCCAGTTTTTTCCCTTTTTTCCCGAGTTTTTTCCCTTTTTTTTTTTTCCCGGCGTTTTTTTTTTCCCTTTTTTCCCGCGATTGTTTACTTTTTTCGGGTTTTTTTCGACGTTTTTTCGGCGCGAAGCGCCGAAAAACGTCGAAAAAAACCCGAAAAAACGCCGCCGACGCTTTTTTCCGACGATTTTCGGCGCTTCGCGCCGAAAATCGTCGGAAAAAAGCGTCGGCGGCGGTTTTTTCCTTTTTTCCCCCGCGATTTTGGCGTTTTTCCCCTTTTTCCCCGCGATTTTCGCGTTTTTCGGAGATTTTTCGACGTTTTTTCGGCGCGAAGCGCGAAAAAAAGTCGAAAAATCTCCGAAAAACGCCGCCGACGCTTTTTTTCGGCGATTTTCGGAGCGAAGCGACGAAAATCGCCGAAAAAAAGGCGTCGGCGGCGTTTTTTGTTTTTCTTTCCCCCGAGATTTTTCCGTTTTTTTCCTTTTCCTTTTTTCCCGAGATTTTTCAGTTTTTTCCCTTTTTTCCCACGATTTTCTTCGCGTTTTTTCCTTTTTTCCCCAGCGATTTTCGCGCTTTTTCGGAGATTTTTTTTTTTTTGCTCCCGATTCTGCGCGAAATCGCGAAATTTCGCGAAATATTTCGCGTTTTTGAAAAGAGACTTTTCCCGCGATTTTTCTTTGAGATTTCGCGATTTTCGCGGAAATCGATAGACAATGACCCCAGTGAGGAAGGAAATCGATAGACAATGACAGTGAGGAAGGAATCGAAGAGACAATGACCCCAGTGAGGAAGGAAAATCGAGGACAATCCCCTAGGGGACACCCCAGTGAGGAAGGAAACGATGACAATGACCCAGTGAGGAAGAAACATCGAGAGACAAGTGGAGGAAGGAAATCGAGAGACAATGACCCAGTGAGGAAGGAAATCGAGAGACATGACAAGTGAGGAAGGAAATCGAGAGACAATGACCCCAGTGGAGGAAAGAAATCGATAGAACATGACAGACCCCAGTGAGGAAGAAATCGCATGACCCCAAGACCCAATGAGGAAGGAAATCGATGGACAATGACCCCAGTGAGGAAGGAAATCGATGGACAAGACCCAGTGAGGAAGGAAACGAGGCAATGACCCCAGTGAGGAAGAAATCGATGACAATGACCCCAGTGAGGAAGGAAATCGATGGACAATGACCCCAGTGAGGAAGGAAATCGATGACAATGACCCAGTGAGGAAGGAAATGATGACAAGACCCCAGTGAGGAAGGCAATCGATAGACAATGACCCCAGAGGATCGAGAGGAAGGAAATCACAATGACCCCAGTGAGGAAGGAAATCGATGACAATGACCCAGTGAGGAAGGAAATCGATGGACAAGACCCCAGTGAGAAGGATACGATAGACAATGACCCCAGTGAGGAAGGAAATCGATGGACAATGACCCAGTGAGGAAGGAAATCGATGACAATGACCACCAGTGAGGAAGAAATCGAGAGACAATGACCCCTAGTGAGGAAGGAAATCGATGCAATGACCCCAGTGGGAGGAAATCGATGGACAATGACCCCAGTGAGGAAGGAAAATCGCTCCCCCATGACAATGACCCCAGTGAGGAAGGAAATCGAGGAGACAATGGGAAACCCCAGTGAGGAAAGGAAATCGATGGACAATGACCCAGTGAGGAAGGAAATCGATGACATGACCCCAGTGAGGGAAGGAAATCGATGACAATGACCCCCAGTGAGAAGGAAACCGATTAGACAATGACCCCCAGTGAGGAAAGGAAATCGATAGACAATGACCCAGTGAGGAAGGAAATCGCAGAGACAATGCACCACAGTGAGGAAGGAAAGGAAATCGAGACAATGACCCCCAGTGAGGGAAATCGAGAGACAACTGACATGGTGAGGAGGGAAGGGGGGGGGCAGTTACCAGGGAGGTGGGGGGAATGTCGAAATAAACGAAAATCTCGTCTTTCCTTCAGAAGTCGTCGACAAAATTCCGAAAAATGTCGAAAATTGTCGAAAATTGTCGACAAAAAATGTCGAAAATTTCGCAAAAAAGTCGAAAATTGTCGACAAAAAATGTCGAAAATTTCGCAAAAAAATGTCGAAAATTTCGCAAAATTCTCGAAACACGCAAAAATCGTGGGGAAAAAAAAAGGAAAAAAGTCAAAATCATGAGAAAAAAAGGGAAAAAAAAAACGCCAAAATCGCGGGAAAAAAAAGGCGTCGGTGGCGTTTTTCGGGAAATTTCGACGATTTTTCGTCGCTTCGCTCCGAAAATCGTCGAAAATTTCCCGAAAAACGCGAAAATCGCGGGGAAGAAAACAGGGAAAAACGCGGAAATCGTGGGGGGAAAAAGGGGAAAAAACGCCGCCGACGCCTTTTTTTTTTCGACGATTTTCGTCGCTTCGCTCCGAAAATCGTCGAAAAAAAGGCGTCGGCGGCGTTTTTCGGGAAATTTTCGACGATTTTCGTCGCTTCGCTCCGAAAATCGTCGAAAATTTCCCGAAAAACGCGAAAATCGCGGGGAAGAAAAGAAAAAAAAAACGCGGAAATCGCGGAGGAAAAAGGAAAAAAACGCTGCCGACGCTTTTTTTTCGGACGATTTTCGGCCGCTTCGCGCCTCGAAAAATCGTCGAAAAAAAAGCGTCGGCGGCGTTTTTTCGGAAACTTTCGACGATTTTCGGCGCTTCGCGCCGAAAATCGTCGAAAAATTTCCGAAAAACGCGAAAATCGCGGGGAAGAAAAGGAAAAAAACGCGAAAATCGCCGGGAAAAAAGGGAAAAAACGCAGAAATCGCGGGGAAGAAAGAGGGAAAAAAAAAAAACGCAAAAAATCGCGGGGGAAAAAAAGGGAAAAAAAACGCCGCGACGCTTTTTTTTCGACGAATTTCGGCGCTTCGCGCCGAAAATCGTCGAAAAAAAAGCGTCGGCGGCGTTTTTCGGGTTTTTTTTTCGACGTTTTCGGCGCTTCGCGCCGAAAAACGTCGAAAAAAAACCCGAAAAACGCAAAAATCGCGAAAAAAAGGGGAAAAAAGGGAAAAAAAGGGAAACAACGTAGGGAAAAAAGTCGGGAAAAAGGGAAAAAAAAAAACTGGAGAAAAAAGGGGAAAAAAGGGTAAAATTTCGCGAATTTCGCGTCATGAAACGGGTCCAAATCGTTCTTTTTCTCTTTCTCTCTCTCTCTCTCTCCCTCCCTTGTGAGGAAGGAAAGCTTGTATAGGGAGGAAGGAAGGAGAAGGAAAGGTCTCACGGGGGTGGGTAGGGGGGGGGATCAATTATCGTCTCTCTCTCTCTTTCTCTCTCTCTTTTCTCTCTCTCTCTCTCTCTCTCTCTCTCTCTCTCTGCTCCTCTGTCTCATTTCTTTCTTATTTTTTTTCCTTCCCCCATCCCTCATCCTTCCTCCACTCTCTCTCTCTTTCTCTAATTCTCCGTTTCTCCTATCCCCTCTCTTCCTTCCTCTCCTTTCTCATCATCATCATTTCTTCTTATAAGGAGAGAAAAAAAATCAGACAAATGTTCACCCCCCTCCCCCACCCCCTTCACCCACTAAACTCCCCCTTAGAGAGAGAGAGAGAGAGAGAGAGTGGAGAGTTTCCTTCCTCCGAGACTTCCTTCCTCACTTCACTTGACCCCTTCCAAAGCTTTGAGGCATGCCTCACAGGCTGTATCAGGTTGAAACTTGATCTCACCTGTCTGTCCTTCCTCCTCTTCCTCTCTCTCTTCTCCTCTCCTACGTTCACGATAATGGGGGAGAAGGAGAAGAGATAGGATAGATGATTTTTTTTGGTTTTTTGGGTTTTTTGGGTTTCTCTACCAGAGAAAAATGATGACGATGAGAAATGAAAGATTGGATGAGAGGGAATGGGGAGAAACGGAGACGAATGAGGGGAATAAGAGAGAATCGAAGAGGAGGAAGGAAATTTTTTTTAATTTTTTTTTTTTTTTTTTTAAGCGCGGAATGAGGGAAATGGAGAGAGACAGAGAGCTAATAACGATGAGGAAGGGGAAAATGAGCGGAAATGACAGAGAATGAGACCGAAATTGACCCCCCTCTGACCCCCACCCCCCCTAACCCCTTAAACCCCCCTTTCCGGCGATTTTCCTTCCTCCTTCCCCCCCTTTCCTTCCTCTTTCCGAAGGAGAGAGAGAGAGAAAAAGACGATTTTGACGAGATTCTCGCGAAATTCGCGAAATTTGGACGATTTTGACGTTTTGACTTTTTTCCCTTTTTTCCCTTTTCCCCAGTTTTTTTTTCCCTTTTTTTTTTCCCTTTTTGTCCCCACCCCACTTTTTTTCCCTTCTTCCCGAGTTTTTTCCCGTTTTTTCCGGTTTTTTTCCCGGTTTTTCGTTTTTTCCCTTTTTTCCCGGCGTTTTTCCCATTTTTTTTTCCACGATTTTTGATTTTTCGCGATTTTCGCGTTTTCGGGTTTTTTTTCGACGTTTTTCGGCGCGAAGCGCCGAAAAAACGCCGAAAAAAAAAAACTCGAAAAAAACCCGAAAAAAACGCCGCCGACGCTTTTTTTTCCGACGATTTTCGGCGCGAAGCGCCGAAAATCGTCGGGTCGGGAAAAAAGCGTCGGCGGCGTTTCTTCCCTTTTTTCCCATTTTTGGCGATTTTTGCGTTTTTTCCCCGTTTTTTCCCCGCGATGTTCGCCTTTTTCGGAGATTTTTCGACGTTTTTCGGCGCGAAGCGCCGAAAAAACGTCGAAAAAAACCCACGAAAAAAAACGCCGCCGACGCTTTTTTCCCGACGATTTTCGGCGCCTTCGCGCCGAAAATCGTCGGGAAAAAAGCGTCGGCGGCGTTTTTTCCCTTTTTTCCCCGGGGCGATTTTGCGTTTTTTCACCTTTTTCCCCGCGATTTTCGCGTTTTTTCGGAGATTTTTCGACGTTTTTTCGGCGCGAAGCGCCGAAAAAAAAAAACGTCGAAAAATCTCCGGAAGAAAAACGCCGCCGACGCCTTTTTTCGGCGATTTTCGGAGCGAAGCGACGAAAATCGCCGAAAAAAAGGCGTCGGCGGCGTTTTTTGTTTTTCTTTCCCCGAGATTTTCCGTTTTTTCCCTTTTTTTCCCGAGATTTTTCCGTTTTTTCCCTTTTTTCCCACGATTTTCGCGTTTTTCC
Organism: Macrobrachium nipponense; assembly: GCF_015104395.2. Taxonomy (NCBI): domain Eukaryota; kingdom Metazoa; phylum Arthropoda; class Malacostraca; order Decapoda; family Palaemonidae; genus Macrobrachium; species Macrobrachium nipponense. The sequence continues at coordinate 41,092,499 of NC_061098.1, forward strand.
CCTTTTTTTCCCCCGCGATTTTCGCGTTTTTCTGAGATTTTTTTTATTTTGCTCCGATTCTGCGCGAAATTCTCGAAATTTTGCGAAATATTTCGCGTTTTTTTGAAAAAGAGACTTTTCCCGCGATTTTTCTTTGAGATTTCGCGATTTCGCGGAAATCGATAGACAATGACCCCAGTGAGGAAGGAAAATCGATAGTACAATGACCCAGTGAGGAAGGAAATCGATACAATGACCCCAGTGAGGAAGGAAACGATAGATACACCAAGTGAGGAAGGAAATCGATAGACAATGACCCATGTGAGAGGAAATCGATAGACAATGACCCCATGTGAGGAAGAAATCGTTATAGACTGAACCCCAGTGACCCAGAAATCCCCGATAGGAGGAAAATGACAAGAGGAAGGAAATCGCCAAATGACAATGACCACAGTGAGGAAGGAAAATCGATAGACAATGACCCCAGTGAGGAAGGAAATCGATTGACAATGACCCCAGTGAGGAAGGAAATCGCTGGACCCCATGACTCCAAGTGAGGAAGGAAATCGAATGACAATGACCCCAGTGAGGAAGGAAATCGATAGACAATGACCCCAGTGAGGAAGGAAATCGATAGACAATGACCCCAGTGAGGAAGGAAAGAAAGAGGGACAATGAACCCCCAGGAGGAAGGAAATCGATTGACAATGGACCCCAGTGAGGAAAAGAAATTCGATAGAACACAATGACCCCAGTGAGAAGGAAATCGAGAGACAATGCCACCCCCAAGTGAGGAAGGGAAAATCGATAGACAAGACCCCAGTGAGGAAGGAAATCGATGACAATGACCCCAGTGAGGAAGAAATCGAGAGGACAAGACCCCAGTGAGGAAGGAAAATCGATTGACAATGGACCCAGTGAGGAAGGAAATCGATGACAATGACCCCAGTGAGGAATGAAATCGATAGACAATGACCCCAGTGAGGAAGGAAACGAGAGACAATGAACCCCAGTGAGGAAGGGGGGGGCAGGTTACAAGGGAGGGGGGGGGGGGGGGGGGGAAATGTCGAAATAAACGAAAAATCTCGTCTTTCCTCAGAAGTCGTCGACAAAATTCCGAAAAATGTCGAAAATTGTCGAAAATGTCGACAAAAATGTCGAAAATTTCGCAAAAAAAGTCGAAAATTGTCGACAAAAATGTCGAAAATTTCGCAAAAATGTCGAAAATTTCGCAAAATTCTCGAAACACGCAAAAATCGTGGGGAAAAAAAGGAAAAAAGTCAAAATCATGAGAAAAAAAAGGGAAAAAAAAAAAAAACGCCAAAATCGCGGGAAAAAAAAAAAGGCGTCGGTGGCGTTTTTCGGGAAATTTTGCGACGATTTTCGTCGCTTCGCTCCGAAAATCGTCGAAAATTTCCCGAAAAACGCGAAAATCGCGGGAAGAAAAGGAAAAAACGCGGAAATCGTGGGGGAAAAAAAGAAAAAAGGGGAAAAAAAAAAAAAAAAAAACGCCGCCGACGCCTTTTTTTCGACGATTTTCGTCGCTTCGCTCCGAAAATCGTCGAAAAAAAAGGCAGCTAGTCGGCGGCGTTTTTCGGGAAATTTTCGACGATTTCGTCGCTTCGCTCCGAAAAATCGTCGAAAAATTTCCCGAAAAAAACGCGAAAATCGCGGGGAAGAAAAGGAAAAAAAACGCGGAAATCGCGGAGGAAAAAAAGGAAAAAAACGCTGCCGACGCTTTTTTTTTCGACGATTTTCGGCGCTTCGCGCCGAAAATCGTCGAAAAAAAAACAAAAAAAAAAAAGCGTCGGCGGCGTTTTTCGGAAATTTTCGACGATTTTCGGCGCTTCGCGCCGAAAATCGTCGAAAAATCCGAAAAACGCGAAAATCGCGGGGAAGAAAAGGAAAAAAACGCGAGAATCGCCGGGAAAAAAGGGAAAAAACGCAAAAATCGGGGGGAAGAAGAGGAAAAAACGCAAAAATCGCGTGGGAAAAAAGGGAAAAAACGCCGCCGACGCTTTTTTTTTCGACGAATTTCGGCGCTTCGCGCCGAAAAATCGTCGAAAAAAGCGTCGGCGGCGTTTTTCGGGTTTTTTTTTCGACGTTTTTCGGCGCTTCGCGCCGAAAAACGTCGAAAAAAAAAACCCGAAAAACGCAAAAATCGCGAAAAAAGGGGAAAAAAGGGAAACAACGTAGGAAAAAAGTCGGAAAAAGGGAAAAAACTGGAGAAAAAAGGGGAAAAAAGGGGTAAATTTCGCGAATTTCGCGTCATGAAACGGGTTCCAATCTTCTTTTTCTCTTTCTCTCTCTCTCTCTCTCTCCCTCTGAGGAAAGGGAAAGCTTGTATAGGGAGGAAGGAACGGAGGAAGGAAAGGTCTCACGGGGGTAGGGGGGGGGATCAATTATCGTTCTCTCTCCTCTCTTTCTCTCTCTCTTTCTCTCTTTCTCTCTCTCTCTCTCTTCTCTCTCTCTGTCTCATTTCTTTCTTAAAAAAAAAAAAAAAAATTTTTGTTTTTTTCCTTCCTCCACTCCCTCATCCTTCCTCCACTCTCTCTCTCTTTCTCTAATTCTCCGTTTCTCCTATCCCCTCTCTTCCTTCCTCTCCTTGTCATCATCATCATTTCTCCATAAGGAGAGAAAAAAAATCAGACAAATGTCACCCCCCCTCCCCCCGCCCCCACCCCCTTCACCCCTAAACTCCCCCTTAGAGAGAGGGAGAGAGAGAGAGAGAGATGGGAGAGTTTCCTTCCTCCGACTTTCATTCCTCACTTCACTTGACCCCTTCCAAAGCTTTGAGGCATGCCTCACAGGCTGTATCAGGTTGAAACTTGATCTCACCTGTCTGTCCTTCCTCCTCTTCCTCTCTCTCTTCTTCCTCTCCTACGTTCACGAATGGGGGAGAAGGAGAAGAGATAGGAAGATGATTTTTGGTTTTTTTTTTGGGTTGGGTTCTCTACCAGAGAAAAATGATGACGATGAGAAATGAAAGATTGGATTGAGAGGGAATGGGAGAACGGAGACGAATGAGGGGAATAAGAGAGAATCGAAGAGGAGGAAGGAAAAAAAATTTTTTTTTTTTTTTTTTTAAGGGAGCGAATGAGGGAAATGGAGAGAGACAGAGAGATAATAACGATGAGGAAGGGAAAATGAGCGGAAATGACAGAGAATGAGACCGAAATTGACCCCCCCTGACCCCTAACCTAACCCCCCTAACCCCCCCTTTCCGGCGATTTTCCTTCCTCCTTCCCCCCCTTTCCTTCCTCTTTTCCGAAGGAGAGTAAAGAGAGAGAGACGATTTTGACGAGATTCTCGCGAAATTCGCGAAATTTGGACAGATTTTTGACGTTTTTTTTTTCCCTTTTCCCCAGTTTTTTCCCTTTTGTCCCCACTTTTTTCCCTCTTCGAGTTTTCCCGTTTTTTTCCCTTTTTTTTGCCCCAATTTTTTCCCTCTTCCCGATTTTTTTTCCCTTTTTTCCCGGCGTTTTTTCCCTTTTTTCCCGGCGTTTTTTCCCTTTTTTCCCACGGATTTTTTGACTTTTTTTTCGCGATTTTTCGCGTTTTTCGGGTTTTTTTCGACGTTTTCGGACGCGAAGCGCCGAAAAACGTCGAAAAAAAAAACCCGAAAAAAACGCCGCCGACGCTTTTTTCCGACGATTTTCGGCGCGAAGCGCCGAAAATCGTCGGGAAAAAAGCGTCGGCGGCGTTTCTTCCCTTTTTTCCCAGCGATTTTGCGTTTTTTCCCCTTTTTTCCCCGCGATGTTCGCCTTTTTCTGGAGATTTTTCGACGTTTTTCGGCGCGAAGCGCCGAAAAAACGTCGAAAAAAAAACCCGAAAACGCCGCCGACGCTTTTTTCCCGACGATTTTCGGCGCCTTCGCGCCGAAATCGTCGGGAAAAAAGCGTCGGGCGGCGTTTTTTTTTTTTTTTTTTTTTTTTTTTCCCTTTTTTTGGGGGTTCCCCGGTTTTTTTTTCGATTTTTGCGTTTTTTTTCACCTTTTTTCCCCTTTTTTTTTTTTCCCGCGATTTTTCGCGTTTTTTTCGGAGATTTTTCGACGTTTTTCGGCGCGAAGCGCGCCGAAAAAAAACGTCGAAAAATCTCCGAAAAACGCCGCCGACGCCTTTTTTCGGCGATTTTCGGAGCGAAGCGACGAAAAATCGCCGCAAAAAAAAAGGCGTCGGCGGCGTTTTTGTTTTTCTTTCCCCGAGATTTTTCCGTTTTTTCCTTTTTTCCCGAGATTTTTCCGTTTTTTTTCCCTTTTTCCCACGATTTCGCGTTTTTTTTCCCCTTTTTTCCCCCGCGATTTTCGCGTTTTTCTGAGATTTTTTTTATTTTTGCTCCGATTTCTGCGCGAATTCTCGAAATTTTGCGAATATTTCGCGTTTTTTTGAAAAAGGAGACTTTTCCCGCGATTTTTCTTTGAGATTTCGCGATTTTCGCGGAAATCGATAGACAATGACCCCAGTGAGGAAGGAAATCGATAGACAATGACCCCAGTGAGGAAGGAAATCGATAGACAATGACCCCAGTGAGGAAGGAAATCGATAGACAATGACCCAGGGAGGAAGGAAATCGAGAGACAATGACCCCAGTGAGGAAGGAAATCGATTGACAATGACCCCAGTGAGGAAGGAAATCGATTGACAATGACCCCAGTGAGGAAGGAAATCGATAGACAATGACCCCAGTGAGGAAGGAAATCGATAGACAATGACCCCCAGTGAGGAAGGGGGGGCAGGTTACAACGGGAGGGGGGGGGGGGGGGAAATGTCGAAATAAACGAAAATCTCGTCGTTTCCTTCAGAAGTCGTCGACAAAATTCCGAAAAATGTCGAAAATTGTCGAAATTGTCGACAAAAAATGTCGAAAATTTCGCAAAAAAGTCGAAAATTGTCGACAAAAATGTCGAAAATTTCGCAAAAAATGTCGAAAATTCGCAAAATTCTCGAAACACGCAAAAATCGTGGGGAAAAAAAGGAAAAAGTCAAAATCATGAGAAAAAAAAAGGGAAAAAAAAAAACGCCCAAAATCGCGGGAAAAAAAAAAAAAAAAAGGCGTCGTGCGTTTTCGGGAAATTTTCGACGATTTTCGTCGCTTCGCTCCGAAAAATCGTCGAAAATTTCCGAAAAACGCGAAAATCGCGGGGAAAGGAAAGAAAAAAAAAAAAAGGGGAAAAACGCGGAAATCGTGGGGGGAAAAAGAAAAAAAGAAAAACGCCGCCGACGCCTTTTTTTCGACGATTTTCGTCGCTTCGCTCCGAAAAATCGTCGAAAAAAAAAGGCAGTCGGCGGCGTTTTTTTCGGGAATTTCGACGATTTTCGTCGCTTCGCTCCGAAAAAATCGTCGAAAATTTCCCGAAAAAAAAAACGCGAAAATCGCGGGAAGAAAAAGAAAAGGAAAAAACGCGGAAATTCGCCGGAGGGAAAAAAGAAAAAAAAAACGCGCCGACGCTTTTTTTTTCGACGATTTTCGCGCTTCGCGCCGAAAATCGTCGAAAAAAAAAAGCGTCGGCGGCGTTTTTCCTTCCCGGAAATTTTTTGTTCGACGATTTTCGGCGCTTCGCGCCGAAAATCGTCGAAAAATTTCCGAAAAACGCGAAAATCGCGGGGAAGAAAAGGAAAAAAAACCGCGAAAAAAAAAACGCGCGGGTGGGGAAAAAGGGAAAAAACGCAGAAATCGCGGGGAGAAGAGGGAAAAACGCAAAAATCGCGTGGGAAAAAAGGGAAAAAACGCCGCCGACGCTTTTTTTGTTTTTTTCGACGAATTTCGGCGCTTCGCGCCGAAAATCGTCGAAAAAAAAGCGTCGGCGGCGTTTTTCGGGTTTTTTTTCGACGTTTTTCGGCGCTTCGCGCCGAAAAACGTCGAAAAAAAAAACCCGAAAAACAAAAAAACGCAAAAATCGCGAAAAAAAGGGGAAAAAAGGGAAACAGTAGGGAAAAAAGTCGGGAAAAAGGGAAAAAAGAAAAAACTGGAGAAAAAAAGGGGAAAAAAGGGTAAAATTTCGCGAATTTCGCGTCATGAAACGGGTCCAAATCGTTCTTTTTTCTCTTTCTCTCTCTCTCTCTCTCTCCCTCTTGTGAGGAAGGAAAGCTTGTATAGGGAGGAAGGAAGGAGGAAGGAAAGGTCTCACGGGGGTAGGGGGGGGGATCATTATGTCTCTCTCTCTTTCTCTCTCTCTCTCTCTCTTTCTCTCTCTCTCTCTCTCTCTCTCTCCTTTCTCTCTTCTGTCCTCATTTCTTTCTTAAAAAAAAAAAAAAAAAATTTTTTTCCTTCCTCCACTCCCTCATCCTTTCCTCCACTCTCTCTCTTTCTCTCTAATTCTCCGTTTCTCCTATCCCCTCTCTTCCTTCCTCTCCTTTCTCATCATCATCATTTCTCATAAGGAGAGAAAAAAAAATCAGACAAATGTTTCACCCCCTTCCCCCCTCCCCCCACCCCCTTCACCCCTAAACTCCCCCCTTAGAGAGAGGGGTAGAGAGAGAGAGAGAGTGGGAGAGTTTCCTTCCTCCGAGACTTTCCTTCCTCACTTCACTTGACCCCATTCCCAAAGCTTTGAGGCATGCCTCACAGGCTGTATCAGGTTGAAACTTGATCTCACCTGTCTGTCCTTCCTCCTCTCCTCTCTCTCTTCTCCTCTCCTACGTTCACGAATGGGGGAGAAGGAGAAGAGATAGGAAGATGATTTTTTGGTTTTTTTGGGTTTCTCTACCAGAGAAAAATGATGACGATGAGAAATGAAAGATTGGATGAGAGGGAATGGGAGAAACGGAGACGAATGAGGGGAATAAGAGAGAATCGAAGAGGAGGAGGAATTTTTTTTTTTTTTTTTTTTATTTTTTTTTTTTTTTTTTTAAGGGAGCGGAATGAGGGAAATGGAGAGAGACAGAGAGATAATAACGATGAGGAAGGGAAAAATGAGCGGAAATGACAGAGAATGAGGACCGAAATTGACCCCCCCCCCTGACCCCCCTAACCCCCAAATAACCCCCCCTTTCCGGCGATTTTCCTTCCTCCTTCCCCCCCTTTCCCCCTTTCCTTCCTCTTTCGAAGGAGAGAAAGAGAGAAAAAGACGATTTGACGAGATTCTCGCGAAATTCGCGAAAATAAATTGGACAGATTTTGACGTTTTTTCCCTTTTCCCCCAGTTTTTTTCCCTTTTGTCCCCACTTTTTTCCCTTCTTCCCGAGTTTTTTTTACCCTTTTTTCCCGGCGTTTTTTTTTCCCTTTTTTCCCGGCGTTTTTTCCCCTTTTTTCCCACGATTTTTGAACTTTTTTCGCGATTTCGCGTTTTTTTAGGGTTTTTTCGGGTTTTTTCGTTTTTCGGACGTTTTTTCGCGCGGCCGACGAAAAAAGGCGTCCGAAAAAAAAACCCGTGAAAAAAACCCGAAAAAAAACGCCGCCGACGCTTTTTTTGTCCGACGGATTTTTCGGCGCGAAGCGCCGAAAATCGTCGGGAAAAAACAAAAAGCGTTCGGCGGGCGTTTCTTCCCTTTTTTCCCAGCGATTTTTGCGTTTTTTTGCCCCTTTTTTTCCCCGCGATCTGTTCGCCTTTTTCGGAGCTTTTTTTCGACGTTTTTCGGCGCGAAGCGCCGAAAAAAACGTCGAAAAAAAAACCCAAACCCGGAAAAACGCCGCCGACGCTTTTTCCCGACGATTTCAGGCGACCTCGCGCCGAAAATCGTCGGGAAAAAAAGCGTCGGCGGCGTTTTTTTTTCCTTTTTTCCCCGGCGATTTTTGCGTTTTTTTTTTCACCTTTTTTTCCCCTTCCCCGCTTTTATTTTCGCGTCGGAGGGATTTTTCGACGTTTTTTCGGCGCGAAGCGCCGAAAAAAACGTCGAAAAAATCTCCGAAAAACGCCGCCGACGCCTTTTTTTCGGCGATTTTCGGAGCGAAGCGACGAAAATCGCCGAAAAAAAGGCGTCGGCGGCGTTTTTTTCTCTTTTCCCGAGATTTTTCCGTTTTTTCCCTTTTTTCCCGAGATTTTCCGTTTTTTTTTTCCATTTTTTCCCACGATTTTCGCGTTTTTCCCCTTTTTACCCCCGCGATTTTCGCGCTTTTCTGATATTTTTTTTTTTTTTGCTCCCGATTTCTGCGCGAAATTCGCGAAATTTTGCGAAATATTTCGCGTTTTTTGAAAAAGAGACTTTTCCCGCGATTTTTCTTTGAGATTTCGCGATTTTCGCGGAAATCGATAGACAATGACCCCCAGTGAGGAAGGAAATCGATAGACAATGACCCCCAGTGAGGAAGGAAATCGATAGACAATGACCCCAGTGAGGAAGGAAATCGATAGACAATGACCCCAGTGAGGAAGGAAATCGATAGACAATGACCCCAGTGAGGAAGGAAATCGATAGACAATGACCCCAGTGAGGAAGGAAATCGATAGACAATGACCCCAGTGAGGAAGGAAATCGATAGACAATGACCCCAGTGAGGAAGGAAATCGATGGACAATGACCCCAGTGAGGAAGGAAATCGATAGACAATGACCCCAGTGAGGAAGGAAATCGAGAGACAATGACCCCAGTGAGGAAGGAAATCGAGAGACAATGACCCCAGTGAGGAAGGGGGGGCAGGTTACAGGGGGGGGCGGGGAAATGTCGAAATGAGCAAAAATCTCGTCTTTCCTTCAGAAATCGTCGACAAAATTCCGAAAAATGTCGAAAATTGTCGAAAATTGTCGACAAAAATGTCGAAAATTTCGCAAAATTGTCGAAAAACGCGAAAATCGCCGGGAAAAAAGGGAAAGAAGTCAAAATCGCGGGAAAAAAGGGAAAAAAACGCCAAAATCGCGGGGAAAAAAGGCGTCGGCGGCGTTTTTCGGGAAATTTTCGACGATTTTCGTCGCTTCGCTCCGAAAATCGTCGAAAATTTCCCGAAAAACGCGAAAATCGCGGGGAAGAAAAGGAAAAAAACGCGGAAATCGTGGGGGAAAAAAGGGAAAAAAGGGGAAAAAAACGCCGCGACGCCTTTTTTTCGAGATTTCGTCGCTTCGCTCCGAAAATCGTCGAAAAAAAAAGGCGTCGGCGGCGTTTTTCGGGAAATTTTCGACGATTTTCGTCGCTTCGCTCCGAAAATCGTCGAAAATTTCCCGAAAAACGCGAAAATCGCGGGGAAGAAAAGGAAAAAACGCGGAAATCGCGGGGGAAGAAAAGGAAAAAACGCCGCCGACGCTTTTTTTTTTCGCCGATTTTCGGCGCTTCGCGCCGAAAATCGTCGAAAAAAAAAACGGTCGGCGGCGTTTTTCGGAAATTTTTCGAAGATTTTCGGCGCTTCGCGCCGAAAATCGTCGAAAAATTTCAGAAAAACGCGAATATCGCGGGGAAGAAAAGGAAAAAACGCGAAAATCGCCGGGAAAAAAGGGAAAAAACGCAAAAATCGCGGGGAAGAAAAGGAAAAAACGCAAAAATCGCGTGGGAAAAAAAGGGAAAAAACGCCGCCGACGCTTTTTTTCCGACGATTTTCGGCGCTTCGCGCCGAAAATCGTCGAAAAAAAACCGAAAAACGCAAAAAATCGCGAAAAAAAGGGAAAAAAAAACGGGGGAAAAAGGGAAAAAATGTCGGGAAAAAGGGAAAAAACGTCGGGAAAAAAGGGGAAAAAAGGGAAAAAACTCGGGAAAAAAGGGAAAAAACGTCGGGAAAAAAGGGAAAAAAACGTCGGGACAAAAGGGAAAAAACTCGGGAAAAAACTCTTGAAAAGGGGGAAACAAACGTCAAAAAAAACCGTCCAATTTCGCGAATTTCGCGTGATGAAAGGGTCAAAATCGTCGTTTTCTGTCTCTTTCTCTCTCTCTCTATTGGGGAAGGAGGAAGGAAAGTTAGGGAGAAGGAAAAAAAGGTCTATGGGGGTAGGGGGGGGGGGAAATTTTCGTCTCTCTCTCTGTTTCTCTCAATTTATTTCTCTCTTTCTCTCTTCCTGTTTTCCTCTCTTTCTCTCTCATCTCTCTCTCTCTTCTTCCTAAAAAGAAAAGAAAAAAAAAAAAATTTTTTTTTCCTTCCTCCTTTCCTTCCTCCACTCACTCATCCTTCCTCCACTCTCTCTCTCTCTTTTTTTAATTCTCCGTTTCTCCTATTTCCCTCTTATCTTTCTTCTTCTTTCACATGGTCATCCCTTTCATTCCATAAGAGAAAAAAAGAATATAAAAAAAATCAGACCCCTCCCTCACCCCCTTCCCCCCCCCCCCCCCCCGAAACACCTCCCTCAAATCCCTCAGAGGAGAGTTTTCCTTCCTCACTCAGAGAGAGAACTTTCCTTCCTCACTCACCAGGAGAGAACATGCTATTTCGTGTCAGAGCATGCTCAAAACCTGGGAGACGGATTTTGGATGTACCCATATGACCTCTCTATGATGTCCTTCTTGCTCTGAACCCCCTAAGGGTGCGAGATGAGGGGGAAGGGGGGGCGGGGGGGGGGGGAGAAATTTTTTTTTTTTTTTTTCGTTTTCTCACCAAGTGAGGAAGGATGACAAGAGAAGAAAGATGAAGGATGAACAGAGAGAGAATGAGAAAAGAGAGAGAGAGCGGTGAGATTTTGAGTGAGTGGGAGGAAGGAAAGGAGGAAGGAAAAATAAAAAAAAATTTTTTTTCTTTTTTTTCTTTTTTGAGAGAGAGAGAGAGAGAGAGAAAGAGAGAAAGAGAGTGAATGAAAGAGAGAAAGAGAGAGAAAAAGAGAGAATGAAACCGAAATTGACCCCCCTCCCCCCCACCCCCCCCCCTGACCCCCCCCCCCCCCAAACCCCCCCCTTTCCTTCCGACGCTTTTCCTTCCTCACTCCCTCAGAGAAAGAGAGAAAAAGACGATTTGACAAGATTCTCGCGAAATTCGCCAAATTTTGAGAGAGATTTTGACGGTTTTTCCCCTTTTTTACCCACTTTTTCCCCCAGTTTTTCCCTTTTTCCCCAGTTTTTTTTCCCTTTTTTCCCGGCGTTTTTTCCCTTTTTTCCCGCGATTTTTTACTTTTTTCGGGTTTTTTTTCGACGTTTTTCGGCGCGAAGCGCCGAAAACGTCGAAAAAAAACCCGAAAAACGCCGCCGACGCTTTTTTCGACGATTTTCGGCGCGAATAAGCGCCGAAAATCGTCGGGAAAAAAGGCGTCGGAGGCGGCGTTTTTTCCCTTTTTTCCCCGCGATTTGCGTTTTTTTTTCCCCTTTTTTCCCCCCCCGCGATTTTCGCGTTTTTTTTTCGGAGATTTTCGACGTTTTCGTCGCGAAGCGCCGAAAAAAACGTCGAAAAATCTCCGGAAAAACGCCGCCGACGCCTTTTTTTCGGCGATTTTCGGAGCGAACGCGACGAAAACTCGCCGAAAAAAAAAAGGGCGTCGGCGGCGTTTTTTGTTTTTCTTTCCCGAGATTTTCCGTTCTTTTTCCCTTTTTTCCCGAGATTTTTTCAGTTTTTTCCTTTTTCCTTTTCCCCACGATTTTTCGCGTTTTTTTTTTTCCTTTTTTCCCCCACCCCCAGCGATTTTCGCGTTTTTCTGAGATTTTTTTTTTTTTTTGCTCCCGATTTCTGCGCGAAATTCGCGAAATTTCGCGAAATTATTTCGCGTTTTTTGAAAAAGAGACTTTTCCCTTCCCGCGATTTTTTCTTTGAGATTTCGCGATTTTCGCGGAATCGATAGACAATGACCCCAGTGAGGAAGGAAATCGATGGACCAATGACCCCAGGTTGAGGAACGGAAATCGATAGACAATGCCCCCCAGGAGGAAGGAAAATCGAGATACAATGACCCCAGTGAGGAAGGAAATCGAGAGACATGACCCCATTGAGGAAGGGGGGGCAGGTTACAGGGGGGGGGCGGGGAAATGTCGAAATGAGCAAAAATCTCGTCTTTCCTTCAGAAATCGTCGACAAAATTCCCGAAAAATGTCGAAAATTGTTCGAAAAATTGTCGACCAAAAATGTCGAAAAAATTTCGCAAAATGTCGGGAAAAAAAAACGCGAAAAATCGCGGGAAAAAAGGGAAAGAAGTCAAAATAGCGGGAAAAAAAAAAAAAAGGGAAAAAAAAAAAAAAAAAAAAAAAAAACGCCAAAATCGAGGGAGAAAAAAAAGGCCCGTCGGCGGCGTTTTTTCGGGAAATTTCGACGATTTCGTCCTTTCGCTCGAAACCGAAAATCGTCGAAAATTCCGAAAAACAAAAAAACGCGAAAATCGCGGGGAGAAAAGGAAAAAGGAAAAAAAACGCGGAAATTCCGTGGGGGTGGGGAAAAAAAGGGGAAAAAAAAAAACGCCGCCGACGCCTTTTTTCGCGATTTTCGTCGCTTCGCTCCGAAAAAATCGTCGAAAAAAGGCGCGGCGGCGTTTTTCGGGAAATTTTCGACGATTTTCGTCGCTTCGCTCCGGAAAATCGCGAAAATTTCCCGAAAAAACGCGAAAATCGCGGGAAAAGAAAAGGAAAAAACGCGGAAATCGCTGGGGGAAGAAAAGGAAAAAAAACGCCGCCCGACGCTTTTTTTTTCGCCGATTTTCGGCGCTTCGCGCCGAAAATCGTCGAAAAAAAAAGCGTCGGCGGCGTTTTTCGGAAATTTCGAAGATTTCGGCGCTTCGCGCCGAAAATCGTCGAAAAAAGTTTCAGAAAAACGCGAATATCGCGGGGAAAAGAAAAGGAAAAAACGCGAAAAAATCGCCGGGAAAAAAGGGAAAAAACGCAAAATCGCGGGGAAGAAAAGGAAAAAAAACGCAAAAATCGCGTGGGAAAAAAAAGGGAAAAAACAAACGCCGCCGACGCTATTTTCCGACGATTTTCGGCGCTTCGCGCCGAAAATCGTCGAAAAAAAAAACCGAAAAAACGCAAAAAATCGCGAAAAAAATGGGAAAAAAAACGGGGAAAAAAGGGAAAAAATTTCGGGTGGGAAAAAAAAGGGAAAAAACGTCGGGAAAAAAGGGGGGAAAGGGAAAAAACTCGGGAAAAAATGGGAAAAAAACGTCGGGAAAAAAGGAAAAAACAAAAAAACGTCGGGACCCAAAAGGGAAAAAAACTCGGGAAAAAACTCTTGAAAAGGGGGGAGGGGGAAAACAAACGTCAAAAACCGTCCAATTTCGCGAATTTCGCGTGATGAAGGGTCAAAAAATCGTCGTTTTTTCTGTCTCTTTGTCTCTCTCTCCTCGGTCACATTGGGGGGGGGGGAAGGATGGGGGAAGAAAGTTTAGGGGGGAGGAAGGAAAGGTCTATGGGGTAGGGGGGGGGGGGGAAATCCGGGGGGGGAAATTTTCGTCTCTCTCTCTGTTTCTCTCATTTATTCTCTCTTTCTCTCTTCCTGTTTCTCTCTTTCTCTCTCTCATCTCTCTCTCTCGCTTCCTTAAAAAGAAAGAAAAAAAAAAAATTTTTTTTTCCTTCCTCCTTTCCTTCCTCCACTCACTCATCCTTCCTCCACTCTCTCTCTCTCTTTTTTTAATTCTCCGTTTCTCCTATTCCCTCTTATCTTTTCTTCTTCTTCACATGTGTCCTCCCTTTCATTCCATACGAGAAAAAAAAATATAAAAAAATCAGACCCCTCCCTCACCCCCTTCCCCCCGAAACCCCTCCCTCAATCCCATCATGGAGGAGAGTTTTGTCCTTCCTCAACTCAGAGAGAGAACTTTCCATCCTCCACTCACCAGGAGAGAACATGCTATTTCTGTCAGAGCAATGCTCAAAAACCTGGAGACGGATTTGGATGTACCCTAGACCTCTCTATGATGTCCTTCTTGCCTCTGAACCCCCTAAGGGTGCGAGATGAGGGGGAGAACGGGGGGGTGGGGGCGGGGGGAGAAATTTTTTTTTTTTTTTTTTTTTCGTTTTCTCACCAAGTGAGGAAGGGATGACCAAGAGAAAGAAAGAGGAGGATGAACAGGAAGAGATGAGAAAATGAGAAAAAAAGAGAGAGAGAGCGGGGGAGATTTTTTGAGTGAGTGGAGGAAGAAGGAGGAGGAAAATAAAAAAAAATTTTTTTTTTCTTTTTTTCTTTTTTTGAGAGAGAGAGAGAGAGAGAAAGAGAGAAAAGAGTGAATTGGAAAGAGAGAAAGAGAGAGAAAAAAGAAAAGAGAATGAAACCGAAATTGACCCCCCTCCCCCCCCTGACCCCCCCCCCCCCACCCCCCCCCCCCCCACCCCCCCCTTTCCTTCCGACGCTTTCCTTCCTCACTCCCTCAGAGAAAGAGAGAAAAAGACGATTTTGACAAGATTCTCGCGAAATTCGCCAAATTTGAGAGATTTTGACGGTTTTTCCCCTTTTTTAACCCACTTTTTTCCCCAGTTTTTCCCTTTTTTTCCCAGAGTTTTTTTCCCTTTTTTTCCCGGCGTTTTTTCCCTTTTTCCCGCGATTTTTTACTTTTTTCGGGTTTTTTTCGACGTTTTTCCGGCGCGAAGCGCCGAAAAACGTCGAAAAAAACCCGACGGAAAAACGCCGCCGACGCTTTTTTCCGACGATTTTCGGCGCGAAGCGCCGAAAATCGTCGGGAAAAAAGGCGTCGGCGGCGTTTTTTTTTTTTTTTTTTCCCTTTTTTTTCCCCCGCGCGATTTTTGCGTTTTTTCCCCTTTTTTTTCCCCGCGATTTCGCGTTTTTCGGAGATTTTTCGACGTTTTTCGTCGCGAAGCGCCGAAAAACGTCGAAAATCTCCGAAAAACGCCGCCGAACGCCTTTTTTCGGCGATTTTCGGAGCGAAGCGACGAAAATCGCCGAAAAAAAGGCGTCGGCGGCGTTTTTTGTTTTCTTTCCGAGATTTTTCCGTTTTTTCCCTTTTTTCCCGAGATTTTTCAGTTTTTTTCCCTTTTTTCCCACGATTTCGCGTTTTTTTTTTTCCTTTTTTCCCCCAGCGATTTTCGCGTTTTTCTGATATTTTTTTTTTTTTTGGGGGGGGCTCCCGATTTCTGCGCGAAATTCGCGAAATTTTGCGAAATATTTCGCGTTTTTTGAAAAAAAAGAGACTTTTCCCGCGATTTTTTCTTTGAGATTTCGCGATTTCGCGGAAATCGATAGACAATGACCCCAGTGAGGAAGGAAATCGATGGACAATGACCCCAGTGAGGAAGGAAATCGATAGACAATGACCCCAGTGAGGAAGGAAATCGAGAGACAATGACCCCAGTGAGGAAGGAAATCGAGAGACAATGACCCCAGTGAGGAAGGGGGGGCGGTTACAGGGGGGGCGGGGAAAGGGGAAATGTCGAAATGAGCAAAAATCTCGTCTTTCCTTCAGAAATCGTCGACAAAATTCCGAAAAATGTCGAAAATTGTCGAAAATTGTCGACAAAAATGTCGAAAATTTCGCAAAATTGTCGAAAAACGCGAAAATCGCCGGGAAAAAAGGGAAAGAAGTCAAAATCGCGGAAAAAAGGGAAAAAACGCCAAAATCGAGGGGAGGGGAAAAAAAAAAAAGGCGTCGGCGGCGTTTTTCGGGAAATTTTCGACGATTTTCGTCGCTTCGCTCGAAAATCGTCGAAAATTTTCCCGAAAAAACGCGAAAATCGCGGGGAAGAAAGGAAAAAACGCGGAAATCGTGGGGGAAAAAAGGGAAAAAACGCCGCCGACGCCTTTTTTTCGACGATTTTCGTCGCTTCGCTCCGAAAAATCGTCGAAAAAAGGCGTCGGCGGCGTTTTTCGGGAAATTTTCGACGATTTCGTCGCTTCGCTCCGAAAATCGTCGAAAATTTCCGAAAAACGCGAAAAATCGCGGGGAAGAAAAGGAAAAAAACGCGGAAATCGCGGGGGAAGAAAAGGAAAAAAAAAAACGCCGCCGACGCTTTTTTTTTTCGCCGATTTTCGGCGCTTCGCGCCGAAAAATCGTCGAAAAAAAAAGCGTCGGCGGCGTTTTTCGGAAATTTTTCGAAGATTTTCGGCGCTTCGCGCCGAAAATCGTCGAAAAATTTCAGAAAAACGCGAATATCGCGGGGAAGAAAAGGAAAAAACGCGAAAATCGCCGGGAAAAAGGGAAAAAACGCAAAATCGCGGGGAAGAAAAGGAAAAACGCAAAAATCGCGTGGGAAAAAAAGGGAAAAAACGCCGCCGACGCTATTTTTCCGACGATTTTCGGCGCTTCGCGCCGAAAATCGTCGAAAAAAAAAAAAACCGAAAAAAACGCAAAAATCGCGAAAAAAGGGAAAAAAACGGGGGGGAAAAAGGGAAAAAAATGTCGGGAAAAAGGGAAAAAAAACGTCGGGAAAAAAGGGAAAAACTCGGGAAAAAAGGGAAAAAAAACGTCGGGAAAAAAGGGAAAAAACGTCGGGACAAAAGGGAAAAAACTCGGGAAAAACTCTTGAAAAGGGGGAAAACAAACGTCAAAAAAACCGTCCAATTTCGCGAATTTCGCGTGATGAAAGGGGGGTCAAAATCGTCGTTTCTGTCTCTTTCTCTCTCTCTCTCATTGGGAAGGCGGAAGGAAAGTTAGGGAGGAAGGAAAGGTCTATGGGGGTAGGGGGGGGGGGGAAATTTTCGTCTCCCTATCTGTTTATCTCATTTATTCTCTTCTTCTTCTTCCTGTTTCTCTCCTTTCTCTCTCATCTCTCTACTCTCGCTTCCTAAAAGAAAGAAAAAAAAAAATTTTTTTTTTTTTCCTTCCTCCTTTCCTTCCTCCACTCACTCATCCTTCCTCCACTCTCTCTCTCTCTTTTTTTAATTCTCCGTTTCTCCATATTCCCTCCTATCTTTCTTCTTCTTTCACTGGTCATCCTTTCATTCCATAAGAGAAAAAAAGAATATAAAAAAATCAGACCCCTCCCTCACCCCTTCCCCCCGAAAAACCCCTCCCTCAATCCCTCAGGAGGAGAGTTTCCTTCCTCACTCAGAGAGAGAACTTTCCTTCCTCACTCACCAGGAGAGAACATGCTATTTCGTGTCAGAGCATGCTCAAAACCTGGGAGACGATTTTTTTTGGATGTACCCTATGACCTCTCTATGATGTCCTTCTTGCTCTGAACCCCCTAAGGGTGCGAGATGAGGGGGAAGGGGGGGCGGGGGAGAAAATTTTTTTTTTTTTTCGTTTTCTCACCAAGTGAGGAAGGATGACCAAGAGAAGAAAGAGGAAGGATGAACAGGAGAGAGAGAATGAGAAAAGAGAGAGAGAGCGGGTGAGATTTTGAGTGAGTGGAGGAAGGAAAGGAGGAAGGAAAAATAAAAAAAATTTTTTTTTCTTTTTTTTCTTTTTTGAGAGAGAGAGAGAGAGAGAGAGAGAAAGAGAGAAAGAGTGAATGAAAGAGAGAAAGAGAGAGAAAAAGAGAGAATGAAACCGAAAATTGACCCCCCCCCCCATCCCCCCCCCTGACCCCCCCACCCCCCCACCCCCCCCCCCCCCCCCCAAACCCCCCCCAAACCCCCCCCTTCCTTCCGACGCTTTTCCTTCCTCACTCCCTCAGAGAAAGAGAGAAAAGACGATTTGACAAGATTCTCGCGAAATTCGCCAAATTTTGAGAGATTTTTGACGTTTTTCCCCTTTTTATACCCACTTTTTCCCCAGTTTTTCCCTTTTTTTTTTCCCCAGTTTTTTTTTCCCTTTTTTCCCGGCGTTTTTTCCCTTTTTTCCCGCGATTTTTTACTTTTTTCGGGTTTTTTTCGACGTTTTTCGGCGCGAAGCGCCAAAGAAAAACGTCGAAAAAAACCCGAAAAAGAAAAAACGCCGCCGACGCTTCGACGATTTTCGGCGGCGAAGCGCCGAAAATCGTCGGGAAAAAAAGGCGTCGGCGGCGTTTTTTCCCTTTTTCCCCCGCGATTTTTGCGTTTTTTCTTTTTTCCCCGCGATTTTCGCGTTTTTCGGGATCATTTTTTTCGACGTTTTTCGGCGCGAAGCGCCGAAAAACGTCGAAAAATCTCCGAAAAACGCCGCCGACGCCTTTTTTTCGGCGATTTTCGGAGCGAAGCGACGAAAATCGCCGAAAAAAAGGCGTCGGCGGCGTTTTTTGTTTTTTCTTCCCGAGATTTTTCCGTTTTTTCCCTTTTTTCCGAGATTTTTCAGTTTTTTTCCCTTTTTTCCCACGATTTTCGCGTTTTTTTTCCTTTTTTCCCCCAGCGATTTTCGCGTTTTTCTGAGATTTTTTTTTTTGCTCCCGATTTCTGCGCGAAATTCGCGAAATTTCGCGAAATATTTCGGTTTTGAAAAAGAGACTTTTTCCCGCGATTTTTCTTTGAGATTTCGCGATTTTCGCGGAAATCGATAGACAATGACCCCCAGTGAGGAAGGAAATCGATTGACAATGACCCCAGTGAGGAAGGAAATCGATAGACAATGACCCCAGTGAGGAAGGAAATCGAGAGACAATGACCCATGTGGCGGAAGGAAATCGAGAGACAATGACCCCAGTGAGGAAGGGGGGGCAGGTTACAGGGGGGGCGGGGAAATGTCGAAA
>NC_061098.1:41111291-41118791 GCF_015104395.2 Macrobrachium nipponense
ATTCCCCCGCGATTTCCGCGTTTTTTCCCTTTTTTTCCCGGCGATTTTTGCGTTGTTCGGCTTTTTTTCGACGTTTTTCGGCGCGAAGCGCCGAAAAACGTCGATAAAAAAGCCGAAAAACGCCGCCGACGCTTTTTTTTCGACGATTTTCGGCGCGGAGCGCCGAAAATCGTCGAAAAAAGAAACGTCGGTGGCGTTTTTCCCTTTTTTCCCCCGCGATTTCCGCGTTTTTTCCTTTTTTCCCGCGATTTCCGCGTTTTTCCCTTTTTTACCCCGCTTTTTCCCTTTTTTCCCCGGCGATTTCCGCGTTTTTTCCCTTTTTTCCCCGGTGATTTCCGCGTTTTTTCCCTTTTTTCCCCGGCAATTTCCGCGTTTTTTTCCCTTTACCCCCGGCGATTTCCGCGTTTTTTTTTTTTCCCTTTTTTCCCCGCGATTTTCGCGTTTTTCGACAATTTTGCGAAATTTTCGACATTTTTGTCGACAATTTTCGACAATTTTGCGAAATTTTCGACATTTTTGTCGACAATTTTCGAGATTTTCGACAATTTTTGACCCCCCCCACCCCTCTACCCCCATGACCTTTCCTTCCTCCCGATTTTTCGTCCACGATTTCCTTCCTCCATCGATTTCCTTCCTCCATCGATTTCCTTCCTCTTCGATTCCTTCCATCGATTTCCTTCCTCCATCGATTTCCTTCCTCCTCGATTTCCTTCCTCCTTCGATTTCCTTCCTCCATCGATTTCCTTCCTCCTTCGATTTCCTTCCTCCATCGATTTCCTTCCTCCATCGATTTCCTTCCTCCATCGTTTCCTTCCTCCTTCGTTTCCTTCCTCCATCGTTTCCTTCCTCCATCGATTTCCTTCCTCCATCGATTTCCTTCCTCCATCGATTTCCTTCCTCCATCGATTTCCTTCCTCCTTCGATTTCCTTCCTCCATCGATTTCCTTCCTCCTTCGATTTCCTTCCTCCATCGATTTCCTTCCTCCATCGATTTCCTTCCTCCATCGATTTCCTTCCTCCATCGATTTCCTTCCTCCTTCGATTTCCTTTCCTCCATCGATTTCCTTCCTCCTCGATTTCCTTCCTCCATCGATTTCCTTCCTCCACGATTTCCTTCCTCCATCGATTTCCTTCCTCCATCGATTTATTCCTCCATCGATTTCATTCCTCCATCGATTTGTTTCCTTCCTCCATCGTTTCCTTCCTCCTTCGTTTCCTTCCTCCATCGTTTCCTTCCTCCTTCGTTTCCTTCCTCCATCGATTTCCTTCCTCCTTCGATTTCCTTCCTCCATCGATTTCCTTCCTCCTTCGATTTCCTTCCTCCTTCGATTTCCTTCCTCCATCGATTTCCTTCCTCCTTCGATTTTCGGCAAGGAAATAGTATATATATTTATATATATTATGATATATATATATATATATATATATATATATATAATATATATATACATATACATACATATCATATATATATATATATATATATATATACTATATATATATATATATATATATATATATATATATATATATATATAATAATAATAAAATAATAATAATAGACTGAAGGAGGGTGGGTGTTAGGCGGCTAAGTAGTGAAGGACGCCCTACTTCCCACCTCATACCCACTTTATTCCGTATGTGCTGGCATTCAGCGGGGCAGCAGTTGAAGATGGTAAATCCTTGTCGGTCACACCTCCAGGTACCGGCCAGACCCGTCGCTGCTCTACCTCGCTGATTAGAATCACAGCGACGTAGCACAGCAAGGTTTAGTTCTATAAAAGAAAAATTTACAGCTATAAAATATCTTCCAATAAAGCTAAGATGGAAACAATTCTAAAGTGTAAAGGTGCTTGATTTATTTATTTTTCTTCTTACCGGGCTAGAACATGGATTAACAACAATCTATTGACTTTTCTCTTACTCGGGGGGTAAGCCTACAAACTACTTTGTTGTTGTTGTGGGGGCGGGGTTGTAGGAAAGGTCTATAGAAAAGCCTAAAAAGGTCTGAAAAGGTGTTTCGCGCTGAGTTGAAGATACAGGAATTTTAGGATAGGATATTTATGATTTATTTTGTTAGAATGAAAATGTAAAAAATAAAGAAATACGCATGGTAACAGTACAGAACAATTAATTCTAATAAAATAAAGCATATTCATTTTAATATCTGTAGGTGAGACAACACGCTATTTGACCGTAGATTTAAGCACGCGCCCCGAATAAGCTGGAGGTCGGATCACGCCTTGTTATTTTCTACGTAACGAAATGATCTTACTTTCATCCCATATGAAAAAAGTTTCGAAAATATTCCCCTGTTAATTGTTGAACCAACGATGCTGTAAATATCTGCTGTCGAAGTATAGTGCTTAGGCAAAGAGAAATACCACGTTCCATTTGACCAAATTTTATCTGTAGGCACAAACTAGAGCAGGATGGAAGCGGTGCTTTTATAGTCTCAGTTTACATAACGTAATGGATTCCATTTCGTTACTGTGCAATATCTAATACATTCTCTTTTCTCGTAACCTTCAATTTCATTAGCATTGTTCATGCAAAATCTTTTTGGGCGAGCCTATTCAACACTTGGAGAGAGAGAGAGAGAGAGAGAGAGAGAGAGAGAGAGAGAGAGAGAGAGAGAGAGAGAGAGAGAGAGAGGTATGTTTTCGTAGTGTGAATCAAAAATTCTCATCGTAGTTGAAAGTAGCGTTCAAAGTTCTCCGAAAATCCTTAAAATGGTGCGACCTTATATTATCTTATTCAGAACATGAACCCTATTCATATGGCCAATAAACGTCATAATCATAAACATTGCCGGCTTTAGAAACAAACCTGGCAGAACGGCATAAGTATTCTCTAAGAAAATTAAGAATAATAAGAACATTATACTTATAAATTACTAGAAAACTACAATAACACGAATTTCAACGATCTGAGCCTTTGTATAATCCTTTGGAATCCTAATCTGTAAGCCAGCCCCTTATCTCTAGAAACACTCGCCCATCTTAAACAAAGGACAAAAGGACGCATATTTAGTCTTCCCCCTCCTGCAGTCTATAATTTTTTTGTTATAATTTTTCTCTTGACTTTTATAGCCATAGAAACTATGAAGAGAATCTTATTCTTCCCATTGCTTAACTAAAGCTACGCTGACTCGTGGGGTAAAAGACACTGGATTGCTTTCTGACGAGTGTTTGCTCTATCACTTCATCTTCTCATCTTAATGAAGGGAATTCGTCCTGGAATTTTCCAGACTACTATGAATTACTTTTTTTTTCTTTTTTTAAACTTGAGCTCCCCTTGCTATTTGACGGTGTTTAGAAGAACTATTACAGATATTTCCTTGTGGTTGGAATATGTAGAAATAGGAGCGTATAATATAAAATAATTTTGCTGAATATATAGATAGAGTAGGTAGACAGTTGTAAGTGACTCTTTTCGAAAAAGGCACCTATTGGTTTTCCCGTCTCATCCTATTTTATTATTCTGTTGCATGTTATCATTTTTTCCCCTTTTTTTTATTCGTTATTCAACCTTTCTTCGTAAAATGAAGCTCGTGGGATGAGGTTAATTTTGATTTCGTCACTGATGGTGGAATAAGTACAAATGAAATATCGTCTCAGGTAGTTCTTTTTGTTTATATTTTCTTTTCATTTTATTATAGTAGTTATTTTCAGTATCTCTACTATTTACTTCACTGAACTCAATTGTTGAATAAAATATACATCAATTAATTTGAAAGGTTCGAAGATATAATGATAGATTCAGCCAGTACAAGGGTGGCTTTAAAAAAAGGAGAGAAAGAGAGAGAGAGAGAGAGAGAGAGAGAGAGAGAGAGAGAGAGCAGGTGTTGACGACAGCGCGCATCCCTGTAGGACTCTGTCTCCTGGGTTAGGTTGTTGACGTCTTGCTTGATTCATCTGCATAATTTCAACTGACATGTCTCGAATTCCGTCGGTCTTCTTCATTTCCAGTCTGTTGCAACTTCCAGGCAAATATTCTTCGTTCAATGATTCCAGAGACGACCGCGTCACATCTCGCTGATAAGGACGGTTTTCGATATAAAAATATTTCGATATAAAAATATTTGCTCTTATTTATTCCTCTTAATAAGTGAAGACATCCTGCGTTTGATATACTTTCTTCTATAGTTTTATGAAAATTAACGGTGTACTCCAAACGTTGATGAACAGGTTTATTGAAGTTTTATGTTAATATTTAATTTGATTTTACGAGCTTTCATTTTTCGCCAAACTGTGATCGAAAGACCTGGTGTACGTCACATTGGGCCAATGCATTTTTTTTTCACACGAAACCGCGACTATTCATAAAGTTTCTCCTTTTTTAAAAATTAATGATGATATTGAATGTCTTCCAGAATATTGTGCCTTTCTTCTTCTTCTTCTTCTTCTTCTTCTTCTTCTTCTTCTTCCCTAGACTGACTGTGAAGAAAAATCAGGAATTGTTGTATGACGGCCATCGAAGTACTCGGTCTTCCAGATTCAAAGAATCCGCTCTGTTGCAGAACTTCTTCCAGAGTTACACCAAAGCCCCGTCTAACGAAAGGCTAAACACCGCGTTCAAAATGGCGAAAATATGTTTTCTATCTCCGAGGCTGTTTTCAATTACAAACATGGATTCTGTTTTCGTTGTGTTTGCTTCATCATTCCTCTCCTATTGTGAGCTCAAGGAGGAAATCACTATCACCTGTGTGTGCGCTCAGGTGGAAACCGAGTTGCTTATTTATATACGTATATTTTTCAACCTGCTTTTCAGTGTGTGTATCTCTTATTTCCTGCCGTGATTTCGACCTTATTTTACGTTACAATAAATTATTTTGGACGTTAATGAACTTGACATGTATTAAGTAAAAATGCCTTATTGTTTTAATGCTGCATAGCGAGAATATCAAATCAAATGGAAAAGCATATGAGAGTCTATATTTGTTGACGAAAATAAGCAGCTATCTCGAGGAATCTCATATCAAGGACGTTCCAGTATTATTTCTCTTCTCGTCTTCGTCTCCTTCCAGAGTTTGAGGAATTTTTCCACAGATAACCATGACCCTATGTTTCTTGTGATGAAAGGATAGCATCCTGTTTAGGTAAATGCATTTGTTTTGGACGGGGGTTAAACGAAAATTACATTTCATGTCTTTTGTTTTAAATGGACACTAAATATTCATTTTTATCAGGCTGATAAAACCAAAAATAATTCAACTATTTTGGAATTCATCAGCCATGTCGTCTGAAAAGGGATCCTGACGTACTATATATATATATATATATATATATATATATATATATATATATATATATATATATATATATATATATATATATATATATATATATTGACTATGAATTGTAGTAAATAACTTCTGGCAATAAGTGTCCGAGAAAGCAGAATGGTCATTAAAACAGTAAAATGAAATGTTTGAAGATAGCTAATCTTAATGCATCACTGAGCCGGAGGTAATATATGTAGTTTTGTCTACAACATACTTTTGATGTTTAATATTGAGCAAATTTAGTTGGCAATGTTACTGCTCTCGCTCAAATTCCGTATCCTTTGAAAGTATAACTATTGCCAGAACTTCCTGCTTAAATACCCGCCTCTTTCAAATCTGAGTAGTTTCTTGGAGATTTTCAGTGAATGGGACTTAAACAAGCGTGTGCTGTGAATTCCCGTCAGCCCGTCTGTAAGAAATTATAATAATTTAATTATCGATTTATACAACAGTGCTAAATCCCATGATTTAATCACATTAAAGTGATTGATTGATTAAAAGTATAAACTCAAAATAAATATGTATAAGTACTTTTTTTTATCAAGGCAATGTCCTCATCATTTATGAGTGACTAGCAGTCGCTTACAAATTCATGGATCTTTTTTTTATATAAATACGATATTTACTGTCATTTTTTTCTTAATGATGAATTTGGGCAGTACATTAAGGGCGGGGCTTTGTCTCCAAAGTGAACCAGGGCTACCATCAGTACCCCATCAGCGTGAAGGAGCTAAAATAGTTTCATAAGTTTAATGAATTTTCCGGTTTGCTTGGCTCACAATTTTGAAGTTATTAGTAATGAAGGATATAATATTTTAAATCACTTTTCCCAACTGCAAACGCAAATGCCAGTAGAAATGCGTTCATGCCCGGCTATGCCAACGTTGGCTTTCCTGATTGGAAAACCTCTTCTTCCCCTGCCCAGCAGCCCTGCTCTTCTTGGCCGAGATCTGTCATTCTTGGTGTGAACCGGCTATTGCAGGAACCAACTCCACTGACGAAACCACATAGCAGAAGGTTTGTTTAGTTTTTTGTATAAATATCTTTATATCATGGGTGATAGAGAAAGGTGGTTTCCGTGTTTTCAATGTACATTTACTGTGGTATAAAGAAATGGCAGGCATTTCTGCCCTTATTGAAATTTGATATTGAGGTTGTATAAGGCCATGCCAATGATCTGGGTTCTGTTAGCAGGTTTCACCATTAACTAAAAATTAAGTTAAGTATATCTTAGTTTTACCAGACCACTGAGCTGATTAACAGCTCTCCTAGGGCTGGCCCGAAGGATTAGATATTTTTACGTAGCTAGGAACCAATTGGTTACCTAGCAACGGGACCTACAGCTTATTGTGGGATCCGAACCACATTATGTCGAGGAATGAATTTCTATCACCAGAAATAAATTCCTCTGGTTCCACGTTGGCCGAGCCGAGAATCGAACTTCGGACCACCGGATTGGTAGTCGAGCGCGAAATCCACTCGGCCAGCGAGGGACTTCCACCAATAACTAAATAGGTAGAAGTTCGGTTTTGTTGTGAGCGTTTGTTGATATTGCGAACACAAATACATTTTAGGGGTTTTATATTTTAATCATCCATCTTCTAGGAGGTTTACCAGGTGGTTGTCATTCAATTGTGGCAAAGTTTTTTGCAGATTTATCAAGGGTATCGACCCGTGTGGTGTTTGCTCTTTGATATGACTGGCGGTATGAGACCTTGTTTAAATTACTGTGTTATGTATACATTTGTGTCTACCCTACTCGGGCTATTTGTCAGAAATGCCCCCCCCCTTTTTTAATTACTCTAAATTGAGGCATATTAAAGATTAAGTATAGGAATTATCAATACCATTTTAGGGGGATGAGAAAAGATAGCTGCAGATTTAAAATATTTTGTTTTATTTTATTTCTGTGGTTGATCCTTTACCAGTAGCCACAGGATTATCCTGAACTTTAAAATACCAACCATAATTGGCTACTGGTAATCCTTATTGCATATAAAGCCAAGAAAATTGTGATGGATTTGAATACCCTGCAAATCTGGCCTCTTATCAAGGTTTGTGGTATATTTTGTATATATATATATATATATATATATATATATAATATATATATATAATATATATATAATATATATATACTATACTGCCATTTGTGTGAATATTCCTGAGTAGAACGAATTAGGTTACACCGGTAATCAGCGATACCACGGTTT
>NC_061098.1:41126291-41136291 GCF_015104395.2 Macrobrachium nipponense
CTACACAATGACGGGAAAGAGGAAAAAAAATAGACAAGAAAGACAAAATCTGCAACCTTTTGAAAAGAGGGAATTGCAGATTTGGAGAAAGATGTTACTACAAACATCCTAAGATATGTCAAAAAAACTATGAAATATATGGTAAATGTGCATACTTAGATGGATATGGGGATGATTGCAGAGATCTGCATCCAAAAATATGTAAAAACCTAAAAGAAGGAAAAGGATGTAAGTTCGACAAAAAATGCAAATATATGCACCCTGTAGCCATGAATCATAATCAAATAAATAACCAACCAAGTAATAAAATCCAAAATAAGAAAGAAACAAATAAAGAGAGAAATCAAGAATACCAGGTAAAAGAGAAAAGCAAACCACCAATGAGATATGCAGAGGTGTCAGCAAAAAATTTCAAAGCATCAGCTCCGAAATTCTACTCAAGAGATAATAACTGTATTTATTATGCAAGAGGATATTGCAGAAACGGAGAAAATTGCAGATTCAGACACAAAATGAATAATTATGATGAAGGAAGATCAAATATTATGGAAAAGTTGGATTTTTTAATGTCAGAATTTCTGGAAATGAAAAAAAGAACAACATACCAGAACAGGAAAGAGACTGGGAAAATCCTTATTACTACCAGTATTAAATGAAGGAGAAAACACGCAAACCATCATAGTGATGAATGCGCAGGGTTTAGTTACGAGTAACTCAAAAAGAAAAATAGAGTACTTAGAAGAACTAACCCAAATGAAAAGAAAATAGATATAATGAATATAAGTGAAACCTGGTATTCCCAAGAGACTGGGAATGATGATCAAATAAAAGGGTTCCAAACTTATAGATCAGATAGAAAAAATAGGAATCAAGGGGGAACCGCAATATATGGGAAAATAAAAAAGACAAAAACAAGGAAAAATATATGAGAAATATAGTAACTCAGAATGTGAAACTAATAGCGGTAGAATTTGAATCAGAAAAATTGATGAACATAGTAATATATAGACCTCCTAATACTAAAGAGTTTGACTTAATAATTGAAAAATTGGATGATATATGTAGAAATCACAAGGACTGGACCTATTCTCCTATCTGGTGACTTCAACTTTCCTTTCGTAGAATGGAAAGAACGAATAGGAGATTTGTGGTTGACTTATACATATAAAAAAGAGAGTAATAGTAGTGCAGAAGATAAGAGGCAATTGAAAAGCTATTAGATATGCTACTAGAATACAACATTCAACAAATAAATCACCTGCCAACAATAAAGGAAAATACTTAGACCTAGTATTTGTGAACGAGATGAATTATGTTAAAGAAATAATAGTTTATAATGCGAGTATTTCAGACCATAATGTCATAGAATTAACAGTTCATTCCAAAGCAAGTGAAAATAGAGATAAGCAAGAAATGAAAAAGTGGGAAGGATATGGGAAATACAACTTATCAGTAAAAATATAAAATGGTCAGAAATTAATGAAGAATTAAACAAAGATTGGGATAACATTTCGTAAGTGATGAACATAAGGGTAAATACGGAGATATTATATAAAATATTGGAGAAAATAGTGGAAAAATATATACCGAAGAAGAAAAGTAAACATCATTCAAGCATACCAAGAGACAGAAGGATCTTGTTCCAGAAAATCAGAAAGTGGAAAAAAGGTCTTGCAAAAGAAAAAAATGCATGGAAAGTTATAGAACTAAAAAGTAAGATAGAAAATGCAGAAACAAAAGATTATCACAATCAAAAGAAAATGAAAAACGGGACTTGGAAGAAAAAACCCTATAAATATCAAGCAAAACCCCAAACTATTATACTCATATGCGAAGAAGATGAATAAAAGAAGAATAGAAATAGGCCCTCTGAGAATTGAAGGGAGATTAAACGAATGAAAAAAAGGAAATTTGCAACATACTGGCAGAACGATATAAGAGA
Source organism: Macrobrachium nipponense (assembly GCF_015104395.2). Taxonomy (NCBI): domain Eukaryota; kingdom Metazoa; phylum Arthropoda; class Malacostraca; order Decapoda; family Palaemonidae; genus Macrobrachium; species Macrobrachium nipponense. Next base: position 41,128,234 of record NC_061098.1, read on the forward strand.
GAATTCACCCTAGAATAGATAATGAAGATAATGATATAGAAGTAAGGGAAGAAAATAGTGAATATTTAGCTGACATAGAAATTAATGAAGCTGATATTGTGCAGGCAATTAATGAAATTAAAAATGGAGCTGCTGCAGGGCCGGATGGAGTCCCTGCTATTTTGTTAAAGAAAGTAGTTCATTCTATCGCAAAGCCACTTGCATTATTAAGACAAAGTGGTAGATAACAGGCAAGATTTATGATGAGCCACAAATTAGCATATATCACCCCTATACTTTCAAAAGTGGATCAAGACTAGAGGCAAGTAATTATAGGCCTGTGAGTCTAACATTCACTATTATGAAAGTGTATGAAAGGGTAATGAAGAAAAAAATATTATGAAACATTTAATAACAAATAATTGTTTAATATAGGACACACGGTTTCGTACCGAAAAAAGTACACAAACCCAACTGTTAGTCCACCGTGAGAAACATTTTCAAAATATGAAAAGCGGAAATGAACAGATGTGGTTTATCTAGACTTTGCAAAAGCTTTTGACAAAGTAGACCATAATATATTAGCAAAGAAAATTAGAAAACACAATATCGTAGATAAAGTAGGAAGATGGTTAAAAGAATTTTTACACAACAGAAAACAGATAGTTATTGCAAACGATGAGAAATCGGATGAAACCAGGTAATATCCGGTGTGCACACGGTACGGTGCTAGCTGCAATATTGTTTGTTATTATGATTGAAGACATAGACAGTAATGTTAAGGATTCGGTAGTGAGTAGTTTCGCTGATGACACAAGAATAAGTAGAGAAATTACTTGTGATGAAGATAGGAACGCTCTACAAAGAGACCTTAACAAAGTATATGATTGGGCAGAGGTAAATAGGATGGTATTTAACTCTGATAAATTTTGAATCAATAAATTATGTGGAGACAGAGAAGGAAAGCTATATGCATATAGGGGACCTAATAATGAGACAATCACAAATAAGGAAGCAGTTCAAAGACCTTGTGTGATGATGAATAGGAACTGTTATGCAATGATCAAATAGCAATTCTGTTGGCAAAATGTAAAGCAAAAATGGGAATGTTGTTACGGCACTTCAAACAGAAGAAAAGCTGAACACATGATTATGCTTTATAAAACATATGTTCGTAGTCCACTTGAATATTGCAATATGATATGGTACCCACACTATCAAAAGGATATTGCACAAATAGAGAGTGTACAAAGGTCCTTTACAGCTAGAATAGAAGAAGTTAAGGACCTAGACTACTGGGAAAGACTACAATCCTTAAAATTATATAGTCTAGAAAGGAGAAGAGAACGCTACATGATAATTCAGGCATGGAAACAGATAGAAGGAATAACAGAAAATATCATGGAACTAAAAATATCAGAAAGAGCAAGCAGAGGTAGATTAATAGTGCCCAAAAATATACCAGGAAAAATAAGGAAAGCACACAGGACATTAATCCACTACGCACCAGCATCGATAATGCAGCGTCTATTCAATGCGTTGCCAGCTCATCTGAGGAATATATCAGGAGTGAGCGTAGATGTGTTTAAGAATAAGCTCGACAAATATCTAAACTGCATCCCAGACCATCCAAGATTGGAAGATGCAAAATATACCGGAAGATGTACTAGCAACTCTCGGTAGACATTAGAGGCGCCTCACACTGAGGGACCTGGGGCAACCCGAACGAACTGTAAGGTCTGTAAGGTAAGGTCTCTCTCTCTCTCTCTCTCATTATACAACGAAGCAGCAGGCCATATCAGATATATATAAAATAACCCTAGTGACTAAAACCCGAAAAATTTCGATAAGGAACAAATGAAAATACAGTTGGATAGAAAGTAATCTGGTAAACAAAAATGGCAGCAAAAATATATGCATATCTATAAGTATAACTATCTCTCTCTCTCTCTCTCTCCCGATCTCTCCTCTCTCTCTCTCTCCTTCTCTCTCTCTCAAGCAGGATTACGGATGAGAATGAATCACAAAACATTACATTATAATTTCGATAATAATGATTCCTCAATTCAGATTTAGATATATATATTATATATATTATCTATATATATATCTTATATATTGTATTATATATATATATATTAATGATTAGAATATTAGAAGTCCTACATGTACCATTTACTGAAAAACGGGGGGAAAACACCCACCCTTGATTATTGGAACACACACACACACAACCACGCACACACAAACCCACACACCACACACACACCACAGCAACATAGATATATATATGTATAATATATATATCATCATATATAATATATATATATATAATGATATATTGCACAAGAATGCGTGCAATAAATACATTTAGTTTATCTCTCAACTTCTTTCATTATGAAGGCATCAATTTTCCTGTGGTATTTTCGCTTATTTTAATATATACTACGTCTCTCTCTCTCTCTCTCTCTCTCTCTCTCTTCTCTCTCCTCCTCTCCTCCATTTCTCCTTGACAGGGAATATGAGCAAGCGCACCACCACACGCCATACAAACCACAGACCCTCACAACACACACACACAACACAACACAGACACCATATATATATATATCTATACGCCCACACACCGTTAACAAACAAACATAACGTTTTGTTCCAATGATTCAAAACTTGGAAGAGAGAAATATTTATATATATATTATATATATATATATCTATATATATATATATATATATATAGTATATAATATATATCTATATATTAAATATAAATAGATAATAATTAGAATAGATATGTTAAATATAGTACGAGCCAAAAAATAAAAATGCATAAAAAATTATTTTGCCCACTGAAAGGTTGTTGAACTATTAAGAATTTTCGCCTCTGATTACCAAAATTCCCCACAAAGTTCGAAAGATGTCAATTCTCTTCTCTCTCCTCTCTCTCGCCTTCTCCATCTCCTCTCTCTCTCTCTCCTCGTCTCTCTGCAGCATTACAAGGACATTAACCATCCCCCTCCCCAACCCGCCGCCCGCCCGTACACAAATACGAAGTTCTTTTGACATAAACGTGGGAAGCAGTAAGTCCCCCCCTATCCCCCCAAACTTTTTTCCCCTTGGTTTGTTAGTGCATGCATATGTTATTTATGTATACCAAGCATGTATATCTTGTATGTATTGTATTGTTATGTATTGATGTTATATGATGCATGCATGTATGAATGTTGTGATAATATTTTTTCGGTGTGGCAGTCGTATTGAAAAAAGAGTGGCGTTCAGATAGAGAAGATGCGAAAAGAGAGAGAGAGAGAGAGGAGAGAGTGGAGAGTAAGCGAGAGTAGAGATGAGGGCGGGGGGGGGAGGGGTTTGACTAACCCTCGCTTACCTTCCCCCCCCCCCCCCCCCCCCCCCCCCCTCCCCCCCCCGCCAACCCACCACCCCCCGCCATACCCCCCTACACACATTCCCCCACCCGGGAGTGCATGTAGATAGACTGATTTCCTTTGTTGCCATATCAACCAAAGAACGGTTTTGTCATATTATTTTTATTATTATTATTATTATTTATTTATTTATTATTATTATTACTTATTATTTAATTATTATGTATTATTATTATTTATATGATTCCCTCCAGCCACTTTGAAATTTTCTTCTACAGTACTTTCGGGTTTTTTTGTGTGAGTGGTATTTTGTGACATAACAATATAAACCTGAGGTTTGGACCTGCGTCCTCTCTGTCTCCTCTCCTCTCTCTTTCTCATCTCTTTTTCTCTCTCTCTCGCCGCGTGCGCGCGTAATTCTTATTCAGTTAGGTATAATAAATATGAAAAATATGCTCGATAATTTTATAACTATATATAGTATATATGTAAAAACTTGTTGAATAATCTGTGTTGAATAACCGAACGAAGAAAAAAGAGAAGAAGTTAAACTAAAACATATATTGAGCAAATGGGCCGGGGCGAAATGGGTGCTCAGGAATTAGGGGACCCTTGAAGCCGAACCCCAGATAGGGGGAGGGAGTTTCTTCCCTATGGCTTAAAGGTCGTGGCCAATCCGTGGTTGTGTCAAGAGATGACGAACTATTTTTTGATTCAAAGGGTGGAATTTGTTTGAAGTGGATGATGAGATTGAGGGAGGAAGAAGCAGAGGAAGTATTGGAGAAAGATTATAGTAAGCTGTAAAAAAAAAAAAAGTTCCTGGAGAGAATGTAACTGAATTGCTGAGACAGGAAACAATATAAGTAAGAGAGAGAAGAGAGGAGTTTGTTGAAGAAAGGAGGGAGATTGAGGAAGAAGCAAGAAGGAAAGTAATGGAGAAAGCCAGAGATAGGATGACCATGAAAGTAGATTTGAAATTGAATTTTTCGTCTCGAAGACAGAGCCAATTCTTGGATCAATCCAAGTAAGCTCAATTATTGTCGGTGCTCTTTAAGAGGGGCTGGCAGTAGTTGTGTCAGAGATGACGAATATTTGATTCAAAGGTGAATTTTGTTGAAGTGGTGAGAGATTGAGGGAGGAGAAGCAGAGGAAGTATTGGAGAAAGATTATAGTAGCTGTAAAAAAAAAAGTTCCTGGAGAGAATGTAACTGAATTGAGGAGAAGCAGAGGAAGTAATGGAGAAAGCCAGAGAGAGATGACATGAAATAGATTTGAAATTGAATTTTTCGTCTCGAAAACAGAGCCAATTCTTGGATCAATCCAAGTAAGCTCAATTATTGTCGGTGCTCTTTAAGAGGGGCTGGCAGTAGTTGTGTCAGAGATGACGAATATTTGATTCAAAGGTGAATTTTGTTGAAGTGGTGAGAGATTGAGGGAGGAGAAGCAGAGGAAGTATTGGAGAAAGATTATAGTAGCTGTAAAAAAAAGTTCCTGGAGAGAATGTAACTGAATTGAGGAGAAGCAGAGGAAGTAATGGAGAAAGCCAGAGAGAGATGACATGAAATAGATTTGAAATTGAATTTTTCGTCTCGAAGACAGAGCCAATTCTTGGATCAATCCAAGTAAGCTCAATTATTGTCGGTGCTCTTTAAGAGGGGCTGGCAGTAGTTGTGTCAGAGATGACGAATATTTGATTCAAAGGTGAATTTTGTTGAGAGAGAAATATATAAGTGAGAGAGAGAGATAGATTTAGAAAGAGAGTGGTCGAAGGAAGGAGATGAAGTGGTGATAGATTGAGGAGAAGCAGAGTAAGTAATGGAGAAAGGATTATACTAGCTGTAAAAAAAAAGTTCCTGGAGAGAATGGAACTGAATTGTGAGACAGAAACATATAAGTAAGAGAGAGAGAGAGAGACTTAGAAAGAGGGGTTGAGGAAGAAGCAGAGGAAATAATGGAAAAAGCCAGAGAGAGATGACATGAAATGGAAGGAAAGAAGAGACAATTTTATGTACCTTGGACGATTTTTTTTCTATGGACCTCGCGCGCTTGTTCCTGCAATATATATAGAGAGGGGTGTGAGAGAGCAACTCTCTGGGCCACATAAGTAGAGTGGTCGGAGGAAGGAGTGGGAGCAGAGAGAGATGAAATGAAATAGATTTGAAATTGAATTTTTCGTCTCGAAGACAGAGCCAATTCTTGGATCAATCCAAGTAAGCTCAATTATTGTCGGTGCTCTTTAAGAGGGGCTGGCAGTAGTTGTGTCAGAGATGACGAATATTTGATTCAAAGGTGAATTTTGTTGAAGTGGTGAGAGATTGAGGGAGGAGAAGCAGAGGAAGTATTGGAGAAAGATTATAGTAGCTGTAAAAAAAAAGTTCCTGGAGAGAATGTAACTGAATTGGGAGAAGCAGAGGAAGTAATGGAGAAAGCCAGAGAGATGACATGAATAGATTTGAAATTGAATTTTTCGTCTTGAAGACAGAGCCAATTCTTGGATCAATCCAAGTAAGCTCAATTATTGTCGGTGCTCTTTAAGAGGGGCTGGCAGTAGTTGTGTCAGAGATGACGAATATTTGATTCAAAGGTGAATTTTGTTGAAGTGGTGAGAGATTGAGGGAGGAGAAGCAGAGGAAGTATTGGAGAAAGATTATAGTAGCTGTAAAAAAAAGTTCCTGGAGAGAATGTAACTGAATTGAGGAGAAGCAGAGGAAGTAATGGAGAAAGCCAGAGAGAGATGACATGAAATAGATTTGAAATTGAATTTTTCGTCTCGAAGACAGAGCCAATTCTTGGATCAATCCAAGTAAGCTCAATTATTGTCGGTGCTCTTTAAGAGGGGCTGGCAGTAGTTGTGTCAGAGATGACGAATATTTGATTCAAAGGTGAATTTTGTTGAAGTGGTGAGAGATTGAGGGAGGAGAAGCAGAGGAAGTATTGGAGAAAGATTATAGTAGCTGTAAAAAAAGTTCCTGGAGAGAATGTAACTGAATTGAGGAGAAGCAGAGGAAGTAATGGAGAAAGCCAGCCAGTGAGAAGATGACATGAAATAGATTTGAAATTGAATTTTTCGTCTCGAAGACAGAGCCAATTCTTGGATCAATCCAAGTAAGCTCAATTATTGTCGGTGCTCTTTAAGAGGGGCTGGCAGTAGTTGTGTCAGAGATGACGAATATTTGATTCAAAGGTGAATTTTGTTGAAGTGGTGAGAGATTGAGGGAGGAGAAGCAGAGGAAGTATTGGAGAAAGATTATAGTAGCTGTAAAAAAAAAGTTCCTGGAGAGAATGTAACTGAATTGAGGAGAAGCAGAGGAAGTAATGGAGAAAGCCAGAGAGAGATGACATGAAATAGATTTGAAATTGAATTTTTCGTCTCGAAGACAGAGCCAATTCTTGGATCAATCCAAGTAAGCTCAATTATTGTCGGTGCTCTTTAAGAGGGGCTGGCAGTAGTTGTGTCAGAGATGACGAATATTTGATTCAAAGGTGAATTTTGTTGACAGAAAAATATATAAGTGAGAGAGAGATAGATTTAGAAAGAGAGTGGTCGAAGGAAGGAGATGAAGTGGTGATAGATTGAGGAGAAGCAGAGTAAGTAATGGAGAAAGGATTATACTAGCTGTAAAAAAAAGTTCCTGGAGAGAATGGAACTGAATTGTGAGATAGAAACATATAAGTGAGAGAGAGAGAGAGAGACTTAGAAAGAGGGGTTGAGGAGAAGCAGAGGAAATAATGGAAAAAGCCAGAGAGAGATGACATGAAATGGAAGGAAGGAAGAGACAATTTTATGTACCATGGACGATTTTTTTTCTATTGACCTCGCGCGCTTGTTCCTGCATATAATATGGAGAGGGGTATGTGAGAGAGCAACCCTCTGGGCCACATAAGTAGAGTGGTCGGAGGAAGGAGAGGGAGCAGAGAGAGATGACATGAAATAGATTTGAAATTGAATTTTTCGTCTCGAAGACAGAGCCAATTCTTGGATCAATCCAAGTAAGCTCAATTATTGTCGGTGCTCTTTAAGAGGGGCTGGCAGTAGTTGTGTCAGAGATGACGAATATTTGATTCAAAGGTGAATTTTGTTGAAGTGGTGAGAGATTGAGGGAGGAGAAGCAGAGGAAGTATTGGAGAAAGATTATAGTAGCTGTAAAAAAAAGTTCCTGGAGAGAATGTAACTGAATTGAGGAGAAGCAGAGGAAGTAATGGAGAAAGCCAGAGAGAGATGACATGAAATAGATTTGAAATTGAATTTTTCGTCTCGATGACAGAGCCAATTCTTGGATCAATCCAAGTAAGCTCAATTATTGTCGGTGCTCTTTAAGAGGGGCTGGCAGTAGTTGTGTCAGAGATGACGAATATTTGATTCAAAGGTGAATTTTGTTGACAGAGAAATATATAAGTGAGAGAGAGATAGATTTAGAAAGAGAGTGGTCGAAGGAAGGAGATGAAGTGGTGATAGATTGAGGAGAAGCAGAGTAAGTAATGGAGAAAGGATTATACTAGCTGTAAAAAAAAAAGTTTTCCTGAGAAGAATGGAACTGAATTGGTGAGATAGAAAAACATATAAGTGAGAGAGAGAGAGAGAGACTTATGAAAAGAGGGGTTGAGGAGAAGCAGAGGAAATAATGGAAAAGCCAGAGATGAGATGACATGAAATGGAAGGAAAGATGAGACATTTTATGTACCTTGGACGATTTTT
>NC_061098.1:41141291-41171291 GCF_015104395.2 Macrobrachium nipponense
ATCATCTTTATTTAATTATTTTTTATTATTATTTATTTCTTTTTTATTTATTTATTTTTATTTAATTAATCTATTTATATTTATTTATTTAGTTTCATTTTTTTATTTTTGTTTATTTATTTATTTTTCTATATTTATTAATTAATTAATAAATTAATTTATTTATATAATTTATTTTTATTTAGTTATTTATTCACTTTTATTTGTTTACTTATTTTTATTATTTGTTTATTTATTTTATTTTTTTTTTCCATTTATTTATTTATCTATTTTTATTTATTTTTTTCATTTATTTATTTATCTATATTTAATCATTTTTTTTATTTTTTTTATTTATTTCTTTTTATTTATTTATTTCTATTTAATTTTTTATTTATAGTTATTTAAGTATTTATTTATTTTTATTTTATATTTTTTTATTTTTGTTTAGTCATTTATTTTTTATTTATTTATTTGTTTTATTTTTTTTTATTTATTTATTTATTTATTTTATTTATTTATTTTATTTTATTTATTCATTTATTTATTTATCTTTTTTTTGCTTTTTTATCTATTTATTTAAAATTTTTTTCATTTATTCTCATTCATTTATTTCTTTGTTATATTAGTTACGTTTTATTTATTTATTTCTATATTGTTTTTTTATTTTTTATTTTATTTATTTTTTTTATTTTATTTATTTCATTTATTTGTTTATATATTTATTTATTTATTATTTCTTTATTTTTATTTTGTTTTTTCTTTTTTGTTTGTTTTATTTTTTTATTTATTTTTTATTCATTTTTTATTTTTTTCATTTTTTATTTTTATTTATTTATTTATTTATTTTTAATTATTTTTATTCTATTTTATTCTACTTACTTTATTTTCTTTTCATTTATTTACTTTTATTTATTTATTTTATTTTCATTTTTTTATTTTCATTATTTATTTATTTAGTTATATTTATTTATTTATATTTATTTACATATTTATTTTTTTTATCTATTTTTACTTATTTTTAATAATTATTTTTTTTTTAATTTTTTTTATTAATTTTTTTTTATATTTATTTATTTATTGTTATTTATTTACTTTTATTTATTTATTTATTTTTATTTACTTTTTATTTTTTTATTTTTTATTTTTATTTATTTACTTATTTATTTTTATTTATTATTTTTTTTATTTATTTACTTTATTAATTTATTTATATTTATTTATTTTTATCTATTTATTTTTATTTAAGTTATTTTTTGACTGTTCAAATAGTAATACTACACCTTGCATAACCTGTGTACCAGACAATTGTGTACTACACAGGAACTAATGGAATAATGACTGATGTACACAGCATTTGGTAGTAATGAACATTTTTCATTATACTTAATGAATATTGCTTTATGCATGCTCATTTTATTGTAAGCCACTTACTGATTAAACTGGCAATACTATACCTTGCATAACCAGAGTATTCAGTGAAAATTGAGATTAACTAGTAAACATATTACTGGAGTAAAATAGGCTGTAGCAGCCATATTTGAGATGCTATACAACATGGTTAGGGCGGGTAGGCCTATTATAGTTTGCAACGGGCCTTGCAATAGGCCCATGCCGGCCTAATTGACGTAATAATGATCTAGGATCAATAGTAGACATATTTATTGATAAAAAAAAGAGTGAATGGGTATGTCCCCATGCCCAGGGTCCCAACATTCAAATGCCAAGGGGCTATATAGGCCAGGGCACCCAACCAGGGCATTCTGAGTTCAATAGGGCACTCGTAGCCTTCAGAGCAACGGCAGAGAGTCTCTGCTACGACAAAACTCATCCTGGTATTAAAAATAACTAAGGATTGGAGACATAATCGTCTTTATTTAATAATCATTTTCCGTTCCCGAGACGACGATCTCTTGGGCCGACTCAAAGCCACTCTTTGGCTTGCACGATAATTACGACATTGATTCATAATTTACTGATTCACATAAATTTCTGCCAATAATTAATGCCATTGCAGTTGAAAATGTAAGTGAATTGACGTCCAATTAAATTAATCACGTCTGTTAAAGTTACGAGTTTCTTTTTGTTCTGTCAGGTCGGCCATCTTGGTGTATGGGATGGACGACCTGACTCTGAAAAAAAAGAGAAAAAAAAATTCCCAAAAGGTTGGCAAAGACTGGACGAGGATTTTATTATGAAGAAATTTGAGACACTAATAAATACAAAAATTTAAATAAAACGACAAAAACTCAAGAAATGAAACAGCAAAAAACATAATTATAAGTAATTCTGAACGACATGATACGTTCGCAAACATGGCGATACACGAACCATCATCACCTAGTCACTTTTCAAATCTAGTCAAAAACACCAGAATAAATTCCAATTAGAATTAAATAATGACTGGAATACAATGTTGAATGATGCAGCAACTATTACATAATGAAATGAACTTCACTGTCCAACGGATGGTAATATTATTTACAGATAAAAACTCCTCCTAAATCTACTTTATGCAGGATTGAACGATCAGCGCTAGCAGTAAAGTTAATTCGATTGAAAAATCATTTTTCTTAAAAAATCGGCGCAAAGAAGTTTGCCAAATGACGGATGTAAAGACATGACGATTTGCTGTTGATTTCCGTCGTAAAAACGGTCCACAGTTTCATGTGATACATCCTAACATAATACTGGAACACAAATCCAGTTTATCCTCCAAACAGGTAAACTAAGAATTTAGTTACCGCACTACCTACAATATCATAACTAAACCTGAGAGCATAAGAAAGCTGTTTACAAATATTTAAAGAACTACTACAAGTTCCAAACAGGTAAACTAAAGAGCTAAAAGAGAGCTGTTTACAGAGGGATTGCATAGGGACTACTACAAATTCTTAACACGTAAACTAAGAGAAGAAAGAGAGCTATTTACAGAGGTTTAAAAGGACTACTACAGTTCCAAACATGTAAACTAAGAGCAGAAAGAGAGCTCACATAAGTTGGAAAGACTACTACAAATTCCTAACACGTAAACTAAGAGCAGAAAGAGAGCTGTTTACATAGGTAGAAAGTACTACTACAAGTTCCAAACACGTAAACTAAGAGAAGAAAGAGAGCTATTTACAGAGGTTTAAAAGGACTACTACAAGTTCCAAACATGTAAACTAAGAGCAAAAAGAGAGCTGTTTACAGCGGTCGAAAGGACTACTACAAGTTCCCAATACATAAACTATGAGCAGAAAGAGAGCTGTTTACAGAGGTCAAAAGGACTACTACAAGCTCCAAACATGTAAAGTAAGAATAGAAAGAGAGCTGTTTACAGAGATCGATAGGACTACTACAAGTTCCAAACATGTCAATTAAGAGCAGAAATAGAGCTTTTTACAGAGGCTGAAAGGACTACTACAAGTTCCAAACACGTAAACGAAGAGCAAAAAGAGAGCTGTTTCACATAGGTCAGAAAGACTACTACAAGTTCCAAACATGTAGACTAAGAGCAGAAAGAGAGCTGTTCACATAGGTTGGAAGGACTACTACAAGTTCCATACACTAGACTAAGAGTAAAAAGAGAGCTGTTACTTAGGTTATAAGGGCTACTACAAGTTCCAAACATGTAGACTACGAGCAGAAAGAGAGCTGTTCACATAGGTTGGAAGGACTACTACAAGTTCCAAACAGGTTAACTAAGAGCAAAGAGAGAGAGAGAGAGAGAGAGAGAGAGAGAGAGAGAGAGAGAGAGAGAGAGAGTGAAGAAAATGGCGTTTTTTTATTTATTTTTAGTTGCATTTTATGTATTTCTTCTAAGGGTTGTCACAAATGTGTCTGTGTGTGTCTGTGTGTGTGTGTGTGAGAGTAGGTGGTTGTGTGCCCACTGGCCTGTGATGATATATTACATGGGAGGGTGTTAGTTTTATGTCTGGTCTGTCCTGTCTGTCTTCTAAATGTCAGTATAAAGTTGAATCCCTTTCAAACCCAAGAAACCAGTATACTGTCTCAACTTTGAAGCGCCACCCAATGGAAATCAATTTAAATTTTCGCGGTTTCTGGTAACCCGTCGACTCTATACAACTTGGGGAGACTGTGACATCATCAACATAATCCCTGGATACCTATGGCAAAGATGGCGGACGGTGACAACACCGAAGAGCCCATAGGCGACGCCTACGCTCAGATAATGCGTAAGTACATGGAAATATTTTTATCTGATAGTGAGATAGCTAACTTTGATAGGTTTCCCATGAAATTTGAATGAATTTAATGCATGACTTCGTAGGTTTGGCCTACTATCTATGAAAAGAAACTTGCCTACCATGGTGACGCTTTTTTTGAAACATTATACTGCCTTCAGGACTTCAGGGCGAAAAAAAAGTGTAAACAAACTACGTTTTTATGTAGTATTACACATAGTTTGCTTGTGTACATGATTAATATACCATGTAGGTTTTAGTTACTGACTGGAAAGGCACAGTATCGATTCATTCATATTGGAGTGACTTATTTCAAACTAGTGGAAATGAAGTCAAGTGAAGGCATTATAATGTCTTCAAGACCCTGTCTCTACTAGCTGTCTTCATTTAGTATTTGAATATTTTTTCAGTAATACTTGCAATAATAACAATGATGATGATAACAAAAATTAAGCTGATGATAATAATACTAATAAATTAATAATAATGACAAAACCAAAGGTTTATTAAAAAAAAAGTCAAGTTAACATATTTAAAAGGAAGGTATGTTAAAGTACAAAATTTAAAGACGCCCAGACATTTAAAAGGACAAACTTCATTAAAGAGACGGCACCAGTACAATTATGTCATCACATTGTCATATTATTATTATTGCATGACTATCTACATAGCTCCTACAACGGTTAAATTTTCTTGAGTCGCTCTTATATCTTTCATATATTTAAATACATCACCTATATTTAGTTATTTTGATAATTTACACCTTGCATCCATGAATATTCAAGTCTTATGCATGTTGACATGATATTTCATCACATTTTACTGTTTCGATATGGTTTGGCTTAATACTGTTCACTATTCGCAGGTAATCCCCAAACCTACCAAGCGATATTGGAAAGGTTAGACTCCAGTGACATAAGCAGTGCTGATGATGACGATGATGACTGGGTACCTGAGGCAGTATCTTCCAGAGGAACATTTTATCCTCGAGTGATGATTCGTCTTCTGAAGAACTATGCATTTTCCTAATGTAACCTCTTCTAATTCCCAGGGAAGGCGTTCCTTTTATTTGAGGGACATAGATTTTCGAGACACTCTCATCAGTGATAAACCAGAGAATAATGGTGATGGCAGATCTTTTAGACCAATCGACGAACCTTCAGGAGTTATGTGAACATGACTTCATAGAACACATTGCTTTATGTACCAATATGAAAGCTACTGAAACCACAGGGTTATCCTTGGGAACCAGTGGAGAGGAAATTGCAGTGTTCATAGGTATGAATTTTGCCATGTCAGTTATTAAAGATGCCAAGGATTAGAATGTATTGGCAAGGTATGACACGCCTACCATTTATTGCTGATGCTATGCCCAGAGATAGATTCTTTAAATTAAGGCCTGCTCTCAAATTTGTTGATGATAATAAAATTTCTGTAGCACAGAGAAGTTTAGATCGAGTATGGAAGGTGAGACCTCTCCTTGAAGAAATTAGAAAGAGATGCAATGAGCTCCCAAGAGAGAAAAAACTGAGTATTGATGAGAGTATCATTCCTTTTCGAGGAAGACTGAACATAAAGCAGCATGTTCCAGGGAAACCAAATCCTGATGGATTGAGATGTTTGTGTTAGCATCAACTAAAGGTCTTGTTTATGATTTTGACATTTTTCAGGGGAAAGAGGCACTGATTTCTCTGGTTGACCAGCTTAATGCCAAACCTAACAGGCCAGTAACATTGGGAGAGGCAGTTGTGTTCCGATTTCTTCCTAGTGTGGAACCTGGATCAAGTTTATTCTTTGATAGGTATTTTACTTCTCCTCAACTTTTGGGAGACTTGTATGATAGCTGTCTGAGGGGCACAGGAACTTTAAAGAAATGTGCTACCTAAAGAGGCAAATTTAAATCTGAAGCAACATTGAAAAGAGAGGGAAGAGGAAGCATCAGATTCACAAGTTAGGTATGACAGGAAAGTTGCATAACAGCATGGTATGATCAGAAAGTAATATACATGGCTTCAAACGAGTTTGGAATTAAGGAAGAGGATGTCTGCCTTCGGTGGTCAAAGGCAAAAAATGAACACATACAAGTGCAAAGAGTATAATAAAGCAATGGGAGGAGTGGACTTACACGATCAAGTCGTAAGTTATTACAGAAGTAGCTCTAGAACTAAGAAGTGGACTGTTAGAACGGGACTTCACATGATGGATGTGACAACTGCTAATAGCTGGTTTGGAATATATGGGCAGACTGCGGAGAAAACAAATATATGCCATACTTGGATTTTAAACTACAGTTGGCTAATCAGCTTATGAGAGGAGAGTTATCTGATAGAGATGGAAGATTATGGGGCGGCACAGATTCTGATGAAGAACTTGGAGATCCAGCCCCTAAGACCAAAAAGAGGAAAAAATTTAAAGTCCTTTGCCTGGTGAAAAAGAGAGGACAACAGGCGCAAAACACTTGCCTCTTATTGTCAGTGACGATTTCCGAAAATGTGAAAGGAAGGCTGCAAAGGCAAGTCCAGAACAGTATGGCTCATACTGTAAAGTTTATCTTTGTTTACATCCAAAGGAATTGCTTCTTTGAATTTCATTCTCCTTAAAACTCCTAACATACGAAAAATTCTTTTCAACATGAGGTATTTTATTCAAGCCTTTTTCAATTTCCTCATTTAACAGGAATGATGTTCAATTATCAATATTATGTTTGCTATTTTTCCTATGCTCAGTATTGTTTTATTCTATTTTTCTAATCTCAGCAATGTTTTATTTGCTATTTTTTCTATACTCATAATATTAAGCGGAGTACATTTTTCCTTGCTTTTCAGAATTCATACTAACTTTGTCTTACATCTACATGGAATTATTTCTTTGAATTTCATTCAACTTAAAATTCCAAATTGAGGAAAAATTCTTTTCAACATGAGGTAAAAGTACATTATTCATGCCTTTTCCAAATGTCTCATTTAAATAGAATAGTTGTCATTTATCAGTTATATGAATGCTTGATTTTTTTCTGTACTGAGCATTGTATTTGCTATTTTTTTCTGTACTCAGTATTGTATTTGCTAATTTTTCTATACCCAGTATTGTATTTGCAATTTTTTCAATACTCAGTATTGTTTGCTATTTTTCTAATTCAGTAATATTGAATATAGTAAAATTTTTCCTTAACTTTGTAATGGTATAATAAGATAGCCCTCGTGAAACTCTACTGATGGTTTAATTTACCTTTTAAAAGAAGAATCTTCATCTCCAAATCATTAGTTTGGTTTTAAAAACATTGCAATATGCAAAAAGCTACAAAATTAGGAAAATTCGCCAGGAGGAGTCCTGAAAGACAGCATACTGTCTAATCAGTTCATGTAAATGGAGACAGCAATGACAATTTTGTAATTATTCTCAGTCTATTGGAAGGTAAACACACTGAAAAAATTGGTTTACATTAACCGGAGATCGCCAGATGGCTCTGGAGTCTAAGAGAGAGAGAGAGAGAGAGAGTTGATCGCGTCCGGTATGGTAAGAAGAGAAAGATGATAAGGGCGTATAGGTATCTAGGCGTGTGGGGAAGGAGGGGTGAGGGGTAGGATGGGGGGAGGGGGAGGGAGGTAGGTAGGTTATAGTACCTATGACACATCAAAATAAGCAGCAGAATTTTGAGGTATCCTGACATAGATACTGATGAAGAGACAAGCCGTTATATCAAGGATTTCTTGTCGATTACACTTGGAGATGCATTCGAGACAAAAGGAGTGAGAAGGGACAGATTACATCGAATTCCATGAGTTCTACAGGAGCATAAAACATTTCGTTGCTAATTCACAAGAGACAGGCCCAGATCAAAAATAAAATAAAATGGCTAAATAAACCAGTGCAATACATTCCAGATAAAAGAAGTCGATTTGGAGCGTACATTTTTTAACTTTGGGATGCCAGAAATGGATTGGATTCTCGATTTCATCATCTACATACATATTATTTAATGAAAATCCAGGTGTATCGGGTTCTGTGGTAGAAGCAGCATTGATGTCTTCGTATCTCGGGTAACTGGAATACAGTATTTACAAGCCCCAGGATAAACTAGGAGAGGTTAACATCAGGAGAGGGATGATCTTCCAGGGCAACTGGAACCACATTTCAAATTTATGTTAGCAAGTATAGTAGAAATTTGAAATGTGGTTGCATGAATATCCAATCTGCAGTGTTTTATTTCCCGCAGATTGGATATTCACGCAACTACATTTCTAATTTCTGTTGCTGGCAAGTATAGTCAGCCATGATCCGTGTAAGCTGCAATCCTCGTCATTTCAACAGGAGTACTACAGTCCTTACATGTTAACTCATTGCGTATGTCCTTGAATCTATAATTTTTTTTTATAAATGACCATATCTTTGACAATAGTAGCAAGTGATGACTTGATATCTGTCTCTCACCGTATTGACGTCCCACTTTGTCGCTTTTTTCAGGAACAACCTTCCTAATCTCAGGCTAACTGTTCAATATCCAATAAAACGTTCCCCCGAGTATAGATTTTTAAGCACAACTCATTTGATCTTCTCATCAGTTTTGGATATGGATTGCAAATAACTATTTCTCTCAATCACTGTCTTTTACCACCACCTATTCTGCTTCATATGTATTGCACATCATGATCTTAGGTTTATATTCTCCAATCTTCTTAATGTCAGTTCCCTGAACGCCATTCCTAATGTTATTCACCACCAAGTCCGAGTCTGTTCCTCTGCAAAATTTAAAATAACAATACTCATGCTTCATAGACCTAGTATCTCCAAAAGCTTTATCATCCTGTCAGTGATCTTCTCAGACAGTTGTTTAGACTTACTGATCGACAGATTCTTATCCTTTCCCCTAACTTAGTCGGCGTAGGTATATCTCGCCATTTCCAGGCAAAGTCTTTGACAGGCCCAAGATCCAGGTGACAAAATGGGGTTTAGCATACTAGCATATATCCAATGTTCCCTTCAGTTCGTCATTGTAATTCGTTTTCTTTGGTACCTCAACCTAAAAAAGAAAGTATTTAGAACGCAGACTGATCTAAAGCTTCTGGCTGACTATACCACTACCGCGGTCTGGCCCCCGAAGTATTTAATGACTTTTTTTTTTATATATTTATTGTTTTATTGTTCATGTCAGTTGTTTATGTTTATGACATTTACAGTCTTTTGTTCATGTTTTGTCTTTCTTCCCTATGGGGTTGGTACTAAACACAGCGCCCATTTCGCTGGTAATTATCTTTTAGTGTTTCTCGTCAGTATCGTAGCTCTTTTTTTTTTTTTTTTTTTTTTTTTTTTTTTAAATTCAGGCAGACAGCACGCTGCAAAGAACCTTAAGTAATCCCTGCAGTGCACCACGTGAGATGCACTGTTGGTAATAGATCTCACTAAAAGCCATCGTAAGCAAACAATCGACCAATGAGCATTGTGGCGAAAAAGATGGACTTATAGTGGACTGTATTATGCTTAACGTTGTTACTTGGTCAAAAACGCTAAAAGTCTTACGTAACAACTCCACAAAACTCCCTTTGCGGTTTCTAAATTACGGGGAGATATCTCTCAACCCAATTCATTATTAACGAGGATAACACACCAATATCGTTAATGAATAGTACCATTAACAATTAAGTAGTTTCACTTACTGAGTCAGATCCCTTGTAGACATGAACTCTGATCATAAATCGCTATACGAGATACGACGAGAGGTACGCGGCCACTCACGGGTTGATTTTCAGACCTTAGAGGACCGCTCTGTGTATCTCGTTTTCTAAAAGTTATTTGCATAACCTTGAAAGTATGAACACAATAAAGGTTTATCAGATCAATTCATATTCACCATCCACAAAACTGAAACAGGAAAAATGAAATAAAATCGAGGGATATTGAAATGCATTTGATAAATGTAAAGTTAAAATCAATTTAATAACTAAAAGTTAAACATATCAAAGAGTAATAACATATAAGTGACAAATGAAATTAATCACTCGAGGGGAATTGTAAATCAATGGCACTCAAATGAAACAAATTATGACAAAATTCAAAGAACCAGGGCAATCGCCCTTTCTAAATCCACACACACATCACTACAACAACACTAGATAACAGGTCACCATCAAAAGTTGAGCCAAGAAGCTGTTCGTTCCGCTCCTGCATTCGGGTTTTGTTGGGGAAAAAGAAGAGAAGAAGTTATACAATTACCACGAATGTAGAACTGACGTACAAGGTTTTCATGAACATAAAAAAACTCTACAATAATTATCAAGTTCGTTGTCAAAAATAAATTCCAAATATATAGTGTGCAACTTCAACATATTTATTAAATGTAGTGAATTAATTGGTGGTGTGTGTCAATACAATTTGGGCGATATCATGCCCATACAATGTACTACGCACATACACATTCACACTCCTAGAGGGGCACGCAGAGGAGTGTTCAGAGGGGCGAACTACTACCCTTCCCTTCCCCTTACGATCTTTTGACCTCTCCTAATGGCTTCTCTGGCGAGAGGCACAAAGAAGACCCAATGACACCAACTCTTACCATACGTAATATGTGCAATACATTCACCAAGAACAATTTCATATATATAAAGACAAATGAATTATCATAACTAAAACAGTAATTATACTTCGTTACTAAAACGTCTACTGACGTTTATGTCAAAAGACTTCGTCTTTGTGTAAAACCATCTTTTCAATGCTAACCGCACAAAAGATACTACGTACTAGAACATAGCAAATCAGATAATATAATGTTAAGAGTGTTATTCTCGAAGAGATGTGGTTCTTTCACCCTTATTATGTCATGCAATGTAGACGTACATATCTACTATACAAAATATATAGGCATGCGAATATATTGGGTTTTTCACTGAATACAAATACAGTAACATAGTTCCTGTCTCTCGATTACCTGACAGACGGCAATACGCAGTGAAGAAA
Source organism: Macrobrachium nipponense (assembly GCF_015104395.2). Lineage (NCBI taxonomy): Eukaryota > Metazoa > Arthropoda > Malacostraca > Decapoda > Palaemonidae > Macrobrachium > Macrobrachium nipponense. The sequence goes on from NC_061098.1 coordinate 41,152,412, forward strand.
TCAATCAATAATTTTCTAATGAAGACGGACACTAATAACTATAATAAAAAGACAAATAGCAGGAAACAAATGAATACACAAAAACATTAGAAAATAAAATCGTTGTGAGAGGAACTCCTCACAAGCATGGCTGTTCCCCTAATCCAAACAGTATGTTGCAAATTCATGATGTTCATTCGTCATGTACTCGACTAATTGTTAAGCGAATTATAGAGCAATAAATGAATTAAGTTACGAACTGATGATATTGATTCAGCAAGTACGTGGCCGTTGATTACTGATGTCACCCTAGCAGAGAGGCAGTCAGTAGACTTAATTTTGCAATGATCATAAGGTGTGGTTGTGACGTATCATAAGCAAAGTATCGTCCCAAGTCTAGCCATCTGATTTCCTCCATTTAAACTTTATTTTATTCTGATGTAATTTTTTTTAAATCGCACCTATAATTCTTTTCAATTTGGGATTTAGAACCTCAATAAATCGAGATAATTGGCACTCTATCACATTACCCGAGATCGTCAAGACGACGGCCAGAGATCTAGTGTGTTAGTTGGTCCTCTGTCACATTATCTGAGATTGTCAAGGACGGTCGGCGATAGTCGGCGTTGGTAGCCTGAGCCCAGAAGTCCACATCATGGCCTCTTGCCCCCTTCAGCCACCTCTACTACACTTTTGAGAGACAAGTTCTGTCATTACGGGACCCTCAGCAAGAAATACTGTTCTCTTATCAGCATCTTTTCATACTTTCGTTAATTCTTGTTGACAAAATGACCTGCCATCTTCGTCTTTAGAACTACACTGAGCCCTTGCAGTACCAATGACAGTCACCAGTGTCAATATAGGAATTGCTTTAGCCAATCACAGCCATCCACAGTATCCAATCTTTCTATCGTCCCCTGTCATTGGCTGAGAACTTGGGGTTTTGGCTGAACGTCTTAGTAAACAATCTCCTATTGGCTGGTGGAATTAGAACCGTTTTCAGAAGGTATTCCTGTGGGGGCCAACATCCTTTGATATCTAATATTTATCTGAATGGTTTATGATCACATAGGTACTCAAATGAAAATTCAAATCTGCTAAAAGGGCATATATATATATATATATATATATATATATATATATATATATATATATATATATATATATATATATATATATTATATATATATATATATGACTGGTAAAAATGTTCTGTTACAACAGAATTCCATCTAATAAAAGGAGCCCATAAAAACACCAAAATATAGAGAAAAATACTATATTTCAGAGACTGCTGTCTCCCTCTTCAGGTAGATGAATGAGAAAAGTTTACAGAAAAGGTGGTATTTGTAACAAGAGGTCCATCCACAGGTAAGCCAATTTAGGTCACTCCTGCTGATAATCTTCCTTTCATCTTCTTAAGCATTGGTTGAATGAAAATCTTGTCGATCACATCTGAATCCCATGCTCCTTTTGAGATGTTCATTACCTACATCTCTTTAATTAAGGCCGATCCCATCTATGGACTCTTGTACCGGCAGTTGCTGCTATGAATTATATGTGACAAATTCCAGTTTATTCTATGGTTATGTTCATTTATATGGTTGTCCAAATCTAACTGACCGTTTTGTGTTGTACTAATCTCTGGGAAGTTGATTTTCCTGTAAATCTGATGTAAAATTGGGTCACAGTCCTGGCATGGGATTTCGTAAATGCCTGTGTCCTGGGGGACGTCTTTTGTTGGACGTTAATTAGGGATTTGGCTAAGGTATTTGGGTAAGTAAATGCAAAAGGGTTAGATTTTCCGAGAGTCTGGGTCACTGTCTTAATCCTGTCCAGGTGTGGAATTTTATTTTATTGTTGTTGTGCCTCTGGTCTTGTCTTGAGGGGTCGGTAGAAAATTAAGTTTGCTTTGTGAATTGCTTTCTCAATTATATGGTCAGGATACTTTAAAGACGAAAGTTGCTAACAAATTAGTTCAAATTCTTTTTCCCGGAAATCTGGGGAACAAATTTATAAGGCTCTTAAGAACAGGTTGCTGGCTACACTTATCTTGATAGCAATGTCGTGATAGCTAAAGTAGTGAATGTATGAAAGTGAGAACGCTGGTTTTCTGTATATGGTAAATTTGTATTCTGTCGTGTCTCTGATTATTAAAACATCAAGAAAAGGAATTTTGTTGTCTGTTTCCCATTCAAATTTAAAGTTCATTATCATCTATTTTCTAAACCAGGTCTTATCACTTGAATATAGTTCACTGTTTCCTGGACCTGAGACCAGCATATTGAGTTACTTTGAAGAAGGACCCAATCAAATTTTGTACTTTATCAAATGGCCTAGTCCCACTGATCAAAGTATTCTATTGATATTCCGTAAAAGGACTTTACTGTGCTTTTGAAATGTTCAACATTATTCGCCCTACCTCCCAAATCTCGGAGCATCTTGGTGATTGTCATTGGGATGAAGAGTTCTCTTTTTCGCTCTGCCATTTTCATTTCAGATCTTTTAAAATGCAATTAACTTACATCATTGAAACTTTTTGGGATTTGATTTTCAAAGTGTATTCATGGAACACTGTACTCTGACTGCGTTCAAAATAAAGCCAAAATCAGCAAATGGATCATCAAAAAGCTGCTTAAGAATGGTTGGGCATTTATCCTGGGACAAAAAATAGGTCTTTAATGGTTTGAGTAGATTGAGAATCCTCTCAATAGCTGGTCGTAAAGCAAGACACCTTGTCTTCGTATATCCTAATAAGTTTTGATAGTGCACATCAACATTTTTATAAATTTCTCTCATTTGCTCCGCTCTGACTGTGTAGATGTAGAAGAAAGAAAATATCCTCACGGTTATAACTTCCACATCTATTGGTAGACAAACAGTCATTCCAGCTTTCATACAATTATTCACGATATGAGCTATGCAGTTAACACCAATTAATTTTCTACCTAGAACTTGTTGCATTCTGCAAAAGACATTATTTTGCCTCTCCTTAGCGGACAGATTATTGGAAATTATGACAGCAGGATGGCGTAAAGCGGCTTTCTGCAATTGCCAGCTTTTCACTACGATCCTGAGTTATTTCGCAGACAGTATTGATAATATTCCTTGGGGAGATTGGTAGGGTGCGAGTGCCAATAATAGGTAACTATCTCATCACAGTGTCGTAGTTCGTACACAATACTCACTAAGCAAGAACTTCAGAAAATCTTCTATTCTCTTTAATTCTTCAAATGGTCACCGACGTTTTGTATTGTGGGGAAAATGTCGACCTTTACAATGTAACCTGGGTGCTTGTATCCTGCCTTAAAACAATTCTCATTGAGCGGGTATATTATTTTTTCTTTTGTAATAACGGTTCTATCTTTTAAGTATTTCCTATTACCTTCTGTTATATACTTCTTTCGAATGAACACCATAACAGTCTTTGAGAGCTTTATTCAAAGTCAATGACCATCAAGATTTTTTACCTCCGATACTTTGACCCTGACACCATGGCAAGGTGGAAAGTATCTAACCAATAAGGGACATAATTTATTTCCATGATTTGAGCCGTCACAATATAGTAAAGTAACACAATTTGCGGGGGACAAATCAGAATTTAAGTGCTCTAAGGCATCGGGCAAGAAGACTTTATTCAAAATCGCCTTCGTTTTTGTTCTGGCACAAGGAAACGTACTTTTCAAAACACTTCTTATTGAGTTTGGAAGTGCAATCCATAGAGCGAAATGACAAATTGTGTTGAACTGAATGAGGCTGTTGAATTCTGTTCTTTTTCTCCAAATCTGTCCTTCTGTAGGAATGTGGTCATCGACTTGCTAGATGAGGAGGATGCATTGGTACGCTTATGTCTATCTGTCTTTATGTGATGTTCAATATCATATTTTCCACCATTCGCTATCGAAAAAGATGATGTACACTTTATGCATTTGACACCACTTTCACTTTTTGTTTTCTTTATGAAAGGATATTTTTGTTCTAAGTCTTTGTAGAAAGTAGCTTTCCTTTTGGTTGACATGATTACCGTAATATACGTACTACATCTTACGTCAAGGGCTCGTTGCGTACTAGCCACGGCAATACATTATCAACACAGACATGGACAATTGTAGGATCAGTTGTTCACTGTACCATATGTGTACAGAACGCACATTAGTTCCCTTCTTCTTCCATTTGTTTAAAGAAAAACGGAGCATCATGCAGTGTATCATGGGTCAGTGTGGGAAACCATACAAATTTGGTAAAAGAAAAAAAAATTCAGCAATTTATATAACTAAATTCATATGCAATGGCAAGGGGGACAAATGTGGGACACAAGGCTGAAAGGGGGCCATTAGGGCGTCCCCCCAAAGACCGCAATTTTTGGGGGGATACAAAGAGTAAAAAAAAAGAGGGCCTGTCCCCCTCAGAGGGGGATGTATGATCACCCTACTTATGGCTGTTAACCACCATCATTGCCATTGTTGTGTTCTGAGCTCCCATTGGTCGCCTGAGACATCACACCACTCACCAGCTTCCTCCGGCGAACAATGGGAGCTGAGGATGTTACGCAGAACTGTATTCATCCGGTTGTTTGTTCTGAAAATGGAGTCCCCAGAGCCATCTAATCGGCGCTTTCTGTCGAAAGAGTGACTCAAGCGCAAAACTATTCTGCTTTTTCAAAACAAAGCCAGATAAAAATTCCCAGATACATAACTGCAAAGACTGCAATTAAAAACAAATCATATCGTTTAAATATTAAGGGTAGGCTCCACTTTGGGGGGTGCCGATCGTAAAAAAATATTTGCCAAAAATACACTAATCAAGACAGGCTAATGAAATTTTCAGGCATTATTAGCACTATAATAATGCATATTCCCTGTGAGTTTATCATCCTACAGGGAAAATTAATGATTTTATGATAAAAAATGTGAAAAAACAAAGGATATTTTCCGGCCCCTCGTACTGAAGGTTGTTTGGTGATTGGTGAGAAACTACAGTCTTGAATAGAAATTCGGTCTGACAGAATGTTGGTATATCCACCTGGAACATGCACAAAAAAAATTATCAAAATAGAACAGTAAATAAGCACGTAATAAAAAAAAAAGAGCAACAACTTTGTAAGTTCAGCGAAAGCCAGCCGAAAAATCAGACTATAGCTAGGAAGAAATATTCAGGATAAATTCAAATCTCGATTTAGGGACAAAACCTTTTGAGAGTTTGTAGTTATTATGTCACTTGATAGCCTAAAACATCTAAAATTATATTATTTAGCACAATCAAAGAAAAACCACCTCCAAAAAAAAAAAAAAAAAAAAAAAAAAAAAAAAAAAAAAAAAAAGGGTGGGGGTGGTTTTTTCATTGATTGTCCTAAATAATATAATTTTTAGATGTTTTAGGCTATCAAGTGACATAATAACTACAAACTCTCAAAAGGTTTTGTCCCTAAATTGAGATTTGAATTTTTCCTGAATATTTCTTCCTAGCTATAGTCCTGATATTTCGGCGGGGCTTTCACTGAACTTACAAAGTTGTTGCTCGTTTTTTTTGTTATTACGTGCTTATTTACTGTTCTATTTTGATCATTTTTTTTTGTGCATGTTCCAGGTGGATATACCAACATTCTGTCAGACCGAATTTCTATTCAAGACTGTAGTTTCTCACCAATCACCAAATAACCTTCAGTAAAAGGGCCGGAAATTTCCGTTTTTTCACATTTTTTTCCATAAAATCATTAATTTTCCCTGTAGGATGATAAAACTTACAGGGAATATGCATTATTATAGTGCTAATAATGCCTGAAAATTTCATTAGCCTGTCTTGATTAGTGTATTTTTGGCAAATATTTTTTACGATCGGCACCCCCCAAAGTGGAGCCTACCCTTAGCATTTGACTAAGACGTACCAATCAGAAAATCAAGAAATTCTCAAGGAAATTCACGACTGGATCCTGGCATGACATAGAAGGGGCGGGCTGAAGGTGAAGGAGAAATCAGAATGACGAACATTATGTGAAGAAGCCACACCCTCATAATATAATAAAATTTCTTTGCTTGAAATCATACTTTGGAACTTGATAACATGACAGGGTAACATTATCGCCCCCACCCCGCCCCCCATAACCCGTTTTTAAAGTTCCTAAAGTTTACAATATCATTCGTAGGGACTGCAGGACATAGAGACTGCGATTCTTTTTAAGTTTTCTTGCAACTAGATAATCGCAATAAATACACACAGCTCTTTTCTATCTGCCTCTTCAATAGGGCGTTTTATGAAATATGATTTTGTTTGATATAAGAACGTGTCAACGTTTACGCTGATAGTTAGAATATTCAAGTCGTCTTTACAAAATCGATAACCTAAAAGAATGATACACCAGAACATGAAATGAGACACTCTGTTTGCCGAAGTAGGAGACAGAATGACCAATGCCCATTTTCCATCCATCTTTTAACTTTAAGGAAATGCTGAATATTATTCACTAAAACACGAATGAGGAGAGTAAGAAAGCGTTCATGGACAAGATTCTATTTCGATAATGGATCAATCTGGCGTCATTTCACATTTTAGTTGTTCCTTTTAAGAGTTTAAAGTTGGCTATCCTGACTTCCAGGTATCAGCCAGATTGAAAACAAAGATTTCCTTTATTGCATTTCTTGACTTTTAAGCTAACTCAAGAAATATCAATAACGCAAAATTCATTTTACTGAGTGAATCGTTAAGTGAAACTGTCTTCCTCATCGCATCGCTGATCAGTAAACACTTGATTAGAATTTTAAAAACAAAATAACTTTTTTTTTTTTTTCTTTTTTTTACACTCGAAACGGCCACTGAAAAGCCAAGAATAATGCCAACTTTTAAGATCTTCAAATATAGAATTTTCAGGCAATGGGTCGCAAAATGCTTTAGTTATCGAACAGGAAATTCTGCAGTAAAGACAAATCATTTCTCCTCCTCTGATGCAGTAAGAGAATCTGTCATTATTATGATATAATGATTCAGAATACATTGTTGTCATATTGGTCATTCTACATCCTCCTCCAAGGCCAAGAGACGATTTCCTCCACCCACCCCCCCCTTCTTATCAGAAATGATGTCGAGAATTGGCTATTTCTTAACCCCCTAACAAAACTACACAAATGACAACTCTTACCTGTCAGTAGCGGCCGGCCTCTCTCTGCAAACATTGTCAACTACTATGAGATTCAGGGCCTCTGTAACACGGTTTTTTGGACTTTGCTCCTTGTCAAAGCATCGGATGTAGCTGAAAGTTGACATATGTATATTTTACAACCACACACAAATTTTGTCAGCATTATCAATAACCTAAACCCGATAGTTTAAATTTTTATAGAATAAAAATTATCTAGCCGACGCCATGGCCAATGATTACGAGCCACGAGTCGAAAAACATTCATTACATAAGCAAAGTAAACACCTTTTGACAAAATGTTGCGCCGCCCATCCACTAGACAGAAACCCATTCACCTTGTTCCATCGGCTCTGAAACCCAAAGACTTTATGAATGGCGGAACGATACATAGATGTGGGTGGGGTATCAGTGCTAGCGTAGTAATACTACTGTAGCAGTAGTGCCGCAACAGCATAGCGTAATATACATGAATTAAACGTTTAGGCCAACTGCTGGGATCCTTGAAGATCATTTAGCACTTCTTACAACTACTCGAGAAATGAGTTTTTATAGCCAAAAGTTAAATTTTCTAATCCAACAATGCCCATGATAGCCTTCAGTGTTATCCTGATTTATAACGAGGCTAAAGTGGGTGGAGCCTCATGAAGTTATCATTCTGACGATAATTATTGGTGAAGGTTTAAAGCCAAAATACGGTACCGGCTATTTTTTTTCAATAAATAGGTCGATAGCCAATAAATAAAAATTGCATGACATTGGATATAGCAGTTATCAAATCAAGCTTGTCTACTATGTTTTTGAAAATTACCATCTATCCCTACATCTTGTCAATCTGATTGTGACCTATAAAGTAGACTGTAATTTCTTAGGACACTTATTTTGGGAGTTAGACTAATATTCGAAGTGTTTTTTTATTTATTAACATATTTTGTTGGTTTGTTCATTATGACAATTATCAGTGGAGAGGTTCAGAGTTCATAAAGGTGTGCTACTTTGCTTGTATTTAAATTTGTTTGTCATTGTTGCCAGAGGTATAGCCTTTGTTACGTATAGCCAATCATCCATCGAGAAAGAAGGAAGAAATGCTGTCATATGTTACGTAAACGATGTTGCGTTCGAAACCTTTTCTCAGAGTAAGTTGGCCCGTCTTCAAAAAAAGTCACTTTTTCATTGTAAGTACCAAATTTATTCAACCTACGTAATGAAGAATACAGTCAAAATTTATGTGTAGATATAATGTGTATTCTGAATAAGCGTTATATTTATGAAATGCATAGATAAAAAGTTATTGCGAAAAAACCGTGTTACAGAGGCCCTGAATCTCATAGTAGGCTAACGAGTTCACATAAATACAAAAATATGCTATTTATTTACCAAACCAGATGAACATAAAATGGAACAAAATGATTAATAAGTCATATTTGAAAAAACAAGTCTGCCTCACAAAGAACTGTAAATTATCATTCCACTCTCCTGGATTAGTCTATGTAATCACCCAAAGTCTCAAATTGTCAACCTAGAACATTCTGACAGTCAAACTTAGAGAATCCTGTTTCTAGAATAATGACATGGGACCCATCTGTAACAAAGAGACATATTCATTATATTCCCCACTACACAATGTTAAATAAATGTATGCACTTCACACTTCTCTCTTTTCAAAGGCAACTGTTTTTAAGTCATTTAAATATGTGCCATACCTTTCATGGGTCTTGCCTCAACACCTGGTGTCTTCTGAACTGTCTTCCTTTCTATCTCAAAGGAATGTGTGCTTTTCTCTTGAGTGTCTCAAGCGGCCGGACCTGTCATGCACGTGCAAATGGATGTACACATCCACCACACCCTATGATCGCCCGTGGCAACAGTTCGCACAGCCATCAGCCCAATAATGCACACACATCAAATTCCTTCGTTTCCAAGAAGGCTATCTCTAGGCGCTCTCTGTCTCCAAGCCAGAGAAGCTGACATCATGTAATTCACTAAAACATCAATTCATTCCTTTAATATTTATTATATTTAATTTTTGCTTCATATATTTATTTAATCTGGATTTATCTATCTATCCTCTTGCTATAAAGATAAGATGGTTTCTTATTTGATGACCAGAGTTTATATAATAGAGTATATCTCAGAAGAGAGAGAGAGAGAGAGAGCAAGAGAGACGAGAGAGAGAGAGAGAGAGAAGAGAGACCTTACAGACCTTACAGACCTTACATCTTGTTCGGGTTGCCCCAGGTCCCTCAGTGTGAGGCACCTCTAATGTCTACCAGAGAGTTGCTAGTACATCTTCCGGTATATTTTGCATCTTCCAATCTTGGATGGTCTGGGATGCAGTTTAGATATTTGTCGAGCTTATTCTTAAACACATCTACGCTCACTCCTGATATATTCCTCAGATGAGCTGGCAACGCATTGAATAGACGCTGCATTATCGATGCTGGTGCGTAGTGGATTAATGTCCTGTGTGCTTTCCTTATTTTTCCTGGTATAGTTTTGGGCACTATTAATCTACCTCTGCTTGCTTTCTGATATTTTTAGTTCCATGATATTTTCTGCTATTCCTTCTATCTGTTTCCATGCCTGAATTATCATGTAGCGTTCTCTTCTCCTTTCTAGACTATATAATTTTAAGAATTGTAGTCTTTCCCAGTAGTCTAGGTCCTTAACTTCTTCTATTCTAGCTGTAAAGGACCTTTGTACACTCTCTATTTGTGCAATATCCTTTTGATAGTGTGGGTACCATATCATATTGCAATATTCAAGTGGACTACGAACATATGTTTTATAAAGCATATCATGTGTTTCAGCTTTTCTTGTTTTGAAGTGCCGTAACAACATTCCCATTTTTGCTTTACATTTTGCCAACAGAGTTGCTATTTGATCATTGCATAACATGTTCCTATTCATCATCACACCAAGGTCTTTAACTGCTTCCTTATTTGTGATGGTCTCATTATTAGGTCCCTTATATGCATATAGCTTTCTTTCTCTGTCTCCATAATTTATTGATTCAAATTTATCAGAGTTAAATACCATCCTATTTACCTCTGCCCAATCATATACTTTGTTAAGGTCTCTTTGTAGAGCGTTCCCTATCTTCATCACAAGTAATTTCTCTACTTATTCTTGTGTCATCTGCGAAACTACTCACTACCGAATCCTTACATTATTGTCTATGTCTTCAATCATAATAACAAACAGTATTGCAGCTAACACCGTACCTTGCGGCACACCGGATATTACCTTGGCTTCATCCGATTTCTCGTCATTTGCAATAACTATCTGTTTTCTGTTGTGTAAAAATTCTTTTAACCATTTTCCTACTTTATCCACGATATTGTGTTTTTCTAATTTTCTTCGCTAATATATTATGGTCTACTTTATCAAAAGCTTTTGCAAAGTCTAAATAAACCACATCTGTTTCATTTCCGCTTTTCATATTTTTGAATATGTTCTCACGGTGGACTAACAGTTGGGTTTGTGTACTTTTTCCGGGTACGAAACCATGTTGTCCTTTATTAAACAATTATTTTTTATTAAATGTTTCATAATATTTTTCTTCATTACCCTTTCATACACTTTCATAATATGTGATGTTAGACTCACAGGCCTATAATTACTTGCCTCTAGTCTTGATCCACTTTTGAAAGTAGGGGTAATATATGCTAATTTGTGCTCATCATATATCTTGCCTGTATCTACACTTTGTCTTAATAATATTGCAAGTGGCTTTGCGATAGAATGAACTACTTTCTTTAACAAAATAGCAGGAATTCCATCAGGCCCTGCAGCAGCTCCATTTTTAATTTCATTAATAGCCTGCACAATATCAGCTTCATTATATCTATGTCAGCTAAATATTCACTATTTTCATCCTTACTTCTATATCATTATCTTCATTAGCTATTCTAGGGGTGAATTCTCTCTATATCGTTCTGCCAGTATGTTGCAAATTTCCTTTTTTTCATTCGTTAATCTCCCTTCAATTCTCAGAGGGCCTATTTCTATTCTTCTTTTATTCATCTTCTTCGCATATGAGTATAATAGTTTGGGGTTTTGCTTGATATTTAATAGGGTTTTTTCTTCCAAGTCCCGTTTTTCATTTTCTTTTGATTGTATAATCTTTTGTTCTGCATTTTCTATCTTACTTTTTAGTTCTATAACTTTCCATGCATTTTTTTCTTTTGCAATACCTTTTTTCCACTTTCTGATTTTCTGGAACAAGATCCTTCTGTCTCTTGGTATGCATGAATGATGTTTACTTTTCTTCTTCGGTATATATTTTTCCACTATTTTCTCCAATATTTTATATAATATCTCCGTATTTACCCTTATGTCATCACTTACGAAAATGTTATCCCAATCTTTGTTTAATTCTTCATTAATGTCGACCATTTTATATTTTTACTGTAGAAGTTGTATTTTCCATATCCTTCCCACTTTTTCATTTCTTGCTTATCTCTATTTCACTTGCTTTGGAATGAACTGTTAATTCTATGACATTATGGTCTGAAATACTCGCATTATAAACTATTATTTCTTTAACATAATTCATCTCGTTCACAAATACTAGGTCTAAAGTATTTTCCTTTCTTGTTGGCAGGTGATTTATTTGTTGAATGTTGTATTCTAGTAGCATATCTAATAGCTTTTCAAATTGCCTCTTATCTTCTGCACTACTATTACTCTCTTTTTTATATGTATAAGTACAAACCACAATCTCCTATTCGTTCTTTCCATTCTACGAAAAGGAAAGTTGAAGTCACCAGATAGGAGAATAGTCCAGTTCCTTGTGATTTCTACATATATCATCCAATTTTTCAATTATTAAGTCAAACTCTTTAGTATTAGGGGGTCTATATATTACTATGTTCATCAATTTTTCAGATTCAAATTCTACCGCTATTAGTTCACATTCTGAGTTACTATATTTCTCATATATTTTTCCTTGTTTTTTGTCTTCCCATATATTGCGGTTCCCCCTTGATTCTATTTTTTCTATTATGATCTATAAGTTTGGAACCCTTTTTATTTGATCATCATTCCTCAGTCTCTTGGAATACCAGGTTTCACTTATATTCATTATATCTATTTTCTTTTCATTTTGGGTTAGTTCTTCTAAGTACTCTATTTTTCTTTTTGAGTTACTCGTAACTAAACCCTGCGCATTCATCACTATGATGGTTTGCGTGTTTTCTCCTTCATTTAATACTGGTAGTAATAAGGATTTTTCCCATGTCTCTTTCCTGTTCTGGTATGTTGTTCTTTTTTTCATTTCCAGAAATTCTGACATTAAAAAATCCAACTTTTCCATAATATTTGATCTTCCTTCATCATAATTATTAATTTTGTGTCTGAATCTGCAATTTTCTCCGTTTCTGCAATATCCTCTTGCATAATAAATACAGTTATTATCTCTTGAGTAGAATTTCGGAGCTGATGCTTTGAAATTTTTTGCTGACACCTCTGCATATCTCATTGGTGGTTTGCTTTTCTCTTTTACCTGATATTCTTGATTTCTCTCTTTATTTGTTTCTTTCTTATTTTGGATTTTATTACTTGGTTGGTTATTTATTTGATTATGATTTATGGCTACAGGGTGCATATATTTGCATTTTTTGTCGAACTTACATCCTTTTCCTTCTTTTAGGTTTTACATATTTTTGGATGCAGATCTCTGCAATCATCCCATATCCATCTAAGTATGCACATTTACCATATATTTCATAGTTTTGACATATCTTAGGATGTTTGTAGTAACATCTTTCTCCAAATCTGCAATTCCTCTTTTCAAAAGGTTGCAGATTTTGTCTTTCTTGTCTATTTTTTCCTCTTTCCCGTCATTGTATAGATCTGGGTAGAGCCTCTTCGGGATTTGCTTTTCTGTTGTCATATCGTAATTTATTTCTTCGTAGGTATGCTGCTTTATTGCCTCATATGTAGTATCAATGAGTATCTCTGCATCCATACTTTTATCTTGTTCTTTGTTTTCCTTATTTTTTTCTGTCATTTCATTTTGTTTACTTCTCTTCCGTTTTCCTCTTCTTCTTTTTCTTCTTCTTCTTCCTCTTCCTCTTCTTCTTCATCCTCAACTATTTGTACATTCAATCTTGATTTAATAACATTGTCTATCCATGATAGACCATGTTGAACAAAAATTCTTTGTATCTTTTCTCAATCTTGTATTACCTCAGCACACTGTGGATGGGTCGGAATGTTGCATGCAGCACATTTTCTGATTAAGTTTTGTGGATTGACTATGCTATACCAAACCTTACACAGTTTGCATGCTTTTGGCATTCTTTTTCCTAATGCATCAATTAGGATATTCACAAGATTCACCTTATTCATTTTCTTTGTCGGAATATGTTGGTTTATGTATATTTTCTTTATGAGTCTCTTGACCACTTGGATTTTATTTGGAACTTCTTCAATTATTTTCAAGATGTTTTCATTAGATTTGTTCCAGTTTGAAGTATTATATCCTTCTAATATATCTATGAATGCTTTTGTATCTTTTTGGTTAGGACTGTTGCTGATTTCATAGATGAGAAATGCCAGTTCCCTTCCTGCTACCTCATCGTATTGCGAATCTGCTAAACACGCCAAATTACGCCACCTCTTCCCGCAGTTGGAACTTACTGCCATCTTGTTCTGATTTATAGTATTACACTTGATAAACTAACTTAGAAGACGCTTTATCTACTATTTTCACACTAATCTTATCACCGATAGTTTCACGAACACTTCTAGATATTTCTCAAATTCTAGTCGTATGTTAAACTTGTGATATCTGTTGATTATTGTGACTTCACGCGGGTACGTCTCACCAAGCAAGATGGCTACTACGAGAGAGAGAGAGAGAGAGAGAGAGAGAGTATAAAAGTACTGATTTGGACGGGAATGTCTACAGATCATCGAGATAAAAGAAAGTGTCTATGATTGAATAAATCCCAAAGTAATTCTAATGAGACGCCCACTGGCCCAGCTCACGAACTCACCTAGGTTGGTCAGAACGAGTCCAAAGGTTCATGCTATGCTTCTTCCTAATAGTGTTTAACACCATAATATTCTTCGGAAACTTGAATTTCAAGACAAGGGCTCCTATGGGGGGCTTGTTCCATACAAATAGGGTTCTTCGTCTTCTGAATAAAATAATAATAATAATAATAATAATAATAATAATAATAATAATAATAATAATAATACTTTATTAAAAGTAATGGCTACTTCAGCAGCGTTACACTTGTAGAGATTCTTCTCTATTTTCCGAATAGCGGTTTTTCAGTGCTACTTAGACAGGCTAGTAGAGCGCCTATAGAGGTCATGATCAAATACAGAGTCAAAATTGGTGTATATATTTGAATTTTACAGATAACTATGATACCATAGTCATCAAAGTCATTAACGATCTCTCTCTCTCTCTTCTCGCTCTCTCTCTCTCTCTCTCTCTCTCTCTCTCTCTCTCTCCCTCTCTCTTTCTTTCTTGAAGCAAGCGAGCTTTCGTCTGAGTGCCAGACATCCTCGGCTGGGAAGCTGAGGGTGGACTGATCTTGAAGCGGTGTCCGTCCTTGTTTATAATTGGAGTTGACAGCAGGGGGTCTGCCCCATGCTGATCTACTATTGGCTGGTGGCGGTAGGTCTTCGTTTTCATTGGTGGCTTGAACCAGGTCTCAAGCCACTTTCCCCGTGTTGATGGTTGCAATGCTGTAGGTCCTGCAGCCACCTAGACCTCCTTAGCGCGCGGTTACGTTGATGGGTGTTTCGCTACGCTGCAGGACGTCACGGCTAACTTGATTATCGTTGGCTGCAGGAGTATCTCGTTTGGGGCGTTGTCTTCCGTGAAGTTGTCGTGGTCGTTGGTGTCATTGTTGGTGGTAGGTCTTCTCATACTCGTAGGGAGGAGAAATTCTTCCTGCGTCGTATTTAGAGTAGGTTTTACTTGCTGGATGAGAAGCGCCTCCCAGCAGGAATAACTGACGGGCATCAGGGGCCTTCCCGATGATTTTCATGTTTTGGATGGCCTCTTGATGTTTGGTGCAGGAGGGATTCTTGATAGCCCCCACCTCTTGGGCGTGGCATGAGAGTCTCTTCCACAGGCGCATTGTAGTCATACCAACGTAGGCGCCGCTGCAACCGCAGACTGGGCATGTATACTGGTACACCACATGTGCTGCTTCAGGGGGTCTTGTACCTGTGGAGAGGGGTTATTTTTCATAATAAGGTCCCACGTCCTCGATTCTGGTAGTAAATGATCAGGTCGATAAAGGGAACTCATGAAGGCTTTATAATACAGCTTGATATTATCCTGGGGCGGGGGTTGTGGGCTCTCACTACAGTACCATATCCCCAGGGCTGTACGGACTTTTCTGCTTATTAATTTATTTGAATACCTGTTATTTACGAGTACTTGGGAGGCGCGGTCTAGTTCCTGATAAGTCTCCTGCCAGGTCGGGCAGTGGGGGAGGGCTCTCCTGACGAAGGCCCTGACGGTCGTGCTTTTGAATCTGGCGGGGCACTCGCTGTCACCATTGAGGCAAAGTCCTAGGTTGGTTTTCTTTGTGTAGACAGAAGAACGGAGGCCGTCTTCCGTCTTACTCACAAGGACGTCGACGGAAAGACGGCCTCCTTACTTCTGTCTACACAAAGCCACTCAAGCTAGAGAGGACCGGCAGCCGTCATTGGGTACAGTAGCAGAAATATTGCCAGAGTCCAACAATAGACTTATAAGTTTTGTAGTTGTACTTGTAACTCTATGTCTTTGCACAGGAAAGAAAGAAAATCTGCCGTTCGTCTCATTCAAACTTATCCTGAGAGACAACGACTATATACATAGATTACTAATCCAGAACTAACATTAAGAAGAAGCATAAACTTAAAAACCAGACTGCAAAAAGAATTATCAAGAAGACGAAGCTGGTAAGCGATCATAAAACACGAACACTCTACCTTACAAAAAAACACCAAATAAAATTGGTACACCACTTAACAAAAGAAATAAATGGAATTAAATAAATAGATAAAATTAAATAAATATAAACAGAAATTTAAGAAATTAATCAATCAAAAACAAATAAACAAAAACAAATATACAAATAAAACAAATATAAATAAGAAAAAAAATAAAAAAAAAATAAAAAAACAGAAATAAATAAATAAAAGAAAAATAATACATAAAATAAATAAATAATATATTTAAATAAATAAAATAAAAAACAAATAAAAAAAATAATTGAATAATAAGATAAATCCAATCAAATAAATAAAATATATATATATATATGAAAAAATATAAATATATAAAGTAAATAATAGATAAAAATAAGTAAATAAATGAATAAATAAATGAATAAATCAAAATACATAAATAAATGAATAAATAAAAACAAATAAATAAACAATTATAAATAAATAAAGAAATATATAAATAAATGTAAAGATAATAAATGAATAATAACTTGATAAAAATTAATGAATAACAAAAAATAAAATTAAAAAATAAAGAAATAAATAAAATAAGTAAATGAATAAATAAAAACAAATAAATAAATAAATATACATATCAAAATAAATAAATAAATAAAAAATACATAAATAAATACAAACAAACAAATAAAATATAAAAACAGTATAAAGATAATATAAAACAAATATATATATATATATATATATATATATATATATAATATCTTATATATATATATATATATATATATATATATATATAATATATATAGATAAAAACAATAAATGAATAAAAATGAATATATAAAATAAATTAAGTAATTAATAAATGAATAGATAAATAAAAATAAAAATAAATAAATAAATAAATAAATAAATAAAAACAAGTAAATAAATAAATAAATAAGGTTTAACCAAAATAAATAAAAAAATTAATCAAATAGAAATAAATAAATAAAAATCAAATATAATTTTATATATAAATAAACATAAATCGATAAGGAAATAAATAAAAATGATACATAGAAATAACTAAAAAAATCAATAAATAGAAACAAATAAAAAAAAATAAAAAAAAAATAAATGATGAATAAAAATAATCTAAAAAAATAAATAGATAAAAATTTAATAAATAAAAATAAATAAATAAAAAAATTAATTCTATAAAAAATAAAAAAACAAAATATAGAATAATTAAATAAAAACAAATAAATGAATCAAAATAAATAAATAAGCCAAAATAAAAAATATATATAAATAAAAATAAATATATGAATAAAATAAATAAATAAAAAAAATAATATTACTTAAATAAATAAAAATAAATAAATTAAAAAATAAATAAAAAATAAATAAATAAATAAAACCTAAATAAATAAAAATAGATAAATTAAATAAATAATTAATAAATAAATAAAAATAACTAAATAAAAATAAATAAATAATAAATAAAAATAACAACTAAATAATAAATAAATAAACAAACAAATAAATAAATAATAAATAAAAAATAAAAAATAAATAAATAAAAAAAATAAAAAATAAAATAAACACAAAAATAAATGAATAAAAAATAGATAATAAAACATTAGAGAAATAATTAAAAATAAATAAAAATTAAAAAATAATTAAAAATAAATAAAAATTAAATAAATAAATACATGAAATAAAAAATTAATAAAAACTAAAACTTAATCAAAATAAATCAATCAAAAATAAAATAAATGAAGAAAAATATAAATAAATAAATAAATAAAAAATAAAAACAAAATAAAAAAATAAAAAATAAAATAAAAATAAAATAAAATAAATAAATAAAAAATAAATAAATAAATAATAAAAAAAAAATAAAATAAAATGAAACAAAATAAAAAAAAAAATAAATTAAAAAAGAATAATTGTGAATGAAAAAATAATAAATAAATATAAATAATAAATAAATAAAAATAAAGAAATAGAAATAAATAAAAATAAAAATAAATAAATAACTATAATTAAGATTAAAAATTAAAACAAATAGATATAATAAATAAATAAAATTAAAATAATATCTAAAAATAGATAACTAAAAACAATTAAAAAGATAAAAATAATTTTATAAATAAATAAAAATAAATAAATGGATATATAATTAAATAATATAGATAAATATAAGGAAATAAATAAATAAATAAAATTAAATAAATAAAAATAAATAAATGAATAAACAAAAATAACTAAATAACAATAATAAATAAAAATAAGTAAATAGATGAATATAAATAAATAAATAAATAAAATAATTAAATAAACAAAATAATGAATGAAAATGATAAATAAATAAATAAATAAATAACTAAATTAAGAATAAAAAATAAATTAAAATGAAAATAAATAAATCAATTAAAATAAAAAAATAAATAAATGAAGAAAAATGAATATAAATAATAAAAATAAATAAATAAATAAATAAATAAAAGAAAACAAATAAAAAAAAGAATAAATATAGATGATTAAATAAACATAAAATAAATAATGAAAATTAATAAATAAGATATTTGAAAAAATAAATAAAAACTAAAAAATAAACAGTTATTAATACATAAAAATAAATAAATAATAATAAATAAAAATAGATAAAAAATAAATAACAATAAATAAATAAAAAATAATAAATGAAATAAACTTATAAAATGAATAATTAAAAAAATTAAATAACAAAATAAATAAATAAATAAATAGAATAATTACGTAAATAAAATAAATATATAAATAAGTCATAATAAATAAAAGGAAAATATATAAAAAAAATATATAAATGTATAA
>NC_061098.1:41176291-41205952 GCF_015104395.2 Macrobrachium nipponense
TCCTTATCTTCTTATATATGTATTTATATTTATCTATTTTTATTTACTTTATCTATTATTCATTTTAATTTAATTATTTTTTATCTATTATATTTATGTGTATTTTTGTTCATTTTAATTAATTTATTTATTCTTTTTATTTATTTTTTAAGTTATTTATTTTGTATTTAATTTTATTTATTTATTTATTCTTATTCATTTTGTATTTTTATTCATATATTTATATTTATTTTTTATATATTTATTTTTATTTATTTATAATTTATCGATTTATTTATTTTTATTTTATTTTTATTTATTTAGTTTATTTATGTATTTTTATCTATTTATTTATTTATATATATTTTTTATTAATTTATTCATTTACTTATTTTTATTTCTATTTATTTTTATTTATTTATTTATTTGTATTTATTTATTTCAATTATTTATTTCGATCTATTATTTTTATTTATTTATTTTTTAATAATCATTTTCATTTATTTTATCATATTCATTTATTTGTATTTTATTTATTTATTTATTTTTAATTTTTTTTATTGTTTTATTTTTATTTATTTATTTATATTTATATATTTATTTATTTTTTTTATCTATTTATTTATTCATTTATTTATTTATTTATTTAATTATGTATTTATTTTTGTTATTATTCTTATTATTACTTATTTTTTTTTTATTCATTTACTTTTATTTATTTAACTTATTTTTTTATTGTTTCATTTTTATTACTTGTTATTTTATTTTTTTATTTTTTTCATGATTTTTTTATTTTTTATCTATTTATTAATTTTTATTTTATTTATTTTATTTATTTATTTATTTTCATTTATTTGTTTATATTTTTTTATGTCTATTGCTTTTTTTATTTATTTATATTTATCTATTATTTATATATTTTTATTTATGTTTATCTATTTATTTCATTTATTTTTTATTTATTTTATTTATTATTTTATTATTTTTGTATTAGCTTTGGTTTTATTATTATTTATTTTTTTTCTATTTTGCTATTTATTTTATTTATTTTCTTTTTTTATTATTATTTTATTATTTTTTTTATTTTTATTATTTTTGTCTTATTTATTTATTTTTATTTTTATTTATTTATTTATTTATATTTGTTCTTTTTCTTATTTTATTATTTGATCCTATTTTTACTTTTTTTGTTTATGGGTTATATTTATCATTTGGTCTTTATATATTTTTTGATTCCTTTATTTTTTCTTTTTTATTTTTTATATTTTAATTAGTTTTCATTTATTTATTTATTTATTCTTTATTTATTCATTTATTTATTTGTTTGTTTATTCATTTTATTTATATATGTATTTTTTTTTATTTATTTTTGTTTATTGAAATATTTTTATGTATTTATTTTGTTTATTATTATAATTCATTTATTATTATTTAGTTATTTGAAGGTAGTAGACCCTCTCTCAAAATATGTTTTGTTAAAGATGATGGCAGCATCAGTGGAATTGATTTTATATATGGTCTTTTCAATTCTTCTTATTATTCTCTTCTCATCATGGCTGATATTTGCTAATAGCTGAACGATGTTCATATCTTGGTTAAAGAAATGTTTTCTGAAAATACTAATTTATTGATATGATAACAAAAGTGGTTAACAAATCTTAATCTATTTAAGGTTTTCCTAACTTTATTTTCTCTGCTATTCCTTCTTTCTTATATTTTGTAGGCTAGTGGTTTTATTATTGGGCCCGCGTTATTATTATTTGAGCCTTTGGCATATTATATTCTTTACTTTGTTAGGGTTAGCTTTCAGTATTAGGAGTCCTGTGAGCCCATTATTTGCTCCTTGTATTTTATGTATTTACTGTTGAGTTTTCTAACAGGGCTTGTTTAGTGTTACGTGTATTTCATAATATTAAATATTGTTAATTTTATTGTGGTGTTTGTGTCCACATTCCTCTTACCGTGTGCACTTTCCTACCGCCTAGGATCCTTGTGATTATTTAAGTATAAAGAACCTGTATTACGGCCAAAGGGGTCGTAACACTTATTTTTCTTTATTTATTTATATATTTCTATTTTTTATTATTTTTTGTAATTTATTTATTTATTTTATCTTTTTTTTTATTAGTATTTATTTATTTCTATTTAGTTATTTTTATTGTTTCATTTATTTTATTTATTTATTATTATTTATTTATAAATTTTTGATTATATATTTTTATTTATTATTATTATTATTTATTAATAAATTTTTATTTATATATTTTCTTATTTATTTATTTATTTATTTATTATTTTTTATATTTTTTCATTTATTTATTTATTTATTTATTTATTTATTTATTTATTTTAATTTTTTTATTAATTTTGATATATTTATTTCTTCATTATTATTTATCTTTTTTATTATTTTACTTAATTATTATCATCTAATTTTTTTTTTATTATTTATTAGTCTATTTATTGTTTTATTTATTTATTATTCATTAATTTATTAATTGTTATTTATTCCTTTTATTTATATGTTTATTTGTTTATTATTATTTTTTTGTTTATTTATATTTATCTAATTTTAATTTTTTTATTTATTTATTTATGTATTTATTTTAGTTTTAGTATTTATTTTTATTATTCATTTTTATTTTTTATATTTTTATATTTTTTTATTTATTTACTTTCATTTTTATATTTTATATATTTTTTTTTTTTATTTATTTACTTTTATTTTTATATTTTGTTTATTTTTTTATTTATTTCTATTATGTTTATTTATATTCATTAATTTATATTTTTATTTTTTATTAATTAATTTTCTTATTTATTTATTTATTTTATTTATTTTTATTTAATTATTCATTTTTATTTATTTATTTATTTTTATTGATTTCTTTATTTTCAAAAATTTATTTACTCATTTCTATTTATTTGTTTATCTATTTATTTTAAAGTTCTTATTTACTTATTTTTACTTCCGTATTTATCTATTTTTATATATTTGTTTTAATTTGATTTTGTTATGTATTTTTATTTATTTATTTTTATTTATTTCATTATTTATTAATTATTAAAAATAACCCAGGTAATAGAGAGAATGTAGGAGTATATGTAATACCTTGTAGTGATTGCAATGAGTGTTACGTGGGAGAAAGCGGACGTTCCATTGATAAAAGGGAAGAACACGTTGCTGCTTGCAGAAGGCGGGAACTTCATACAGTGCAATTGCGCAACATACATGGGAGAAAAACCACGCAATAGATTTTAAAGGTACAAAGGTTGTTTTTGCATGTAACGACAGGACTTTGAGACGAGTAGTAGAAGAGGCGTTAATTTCATTTAACGAGACCTTTGCAGGAAATACTGGCATTACAGAAAATACAGCTATTTGTGAAGAGATATGTAGGAAAGGGAAAATTTCAAACTTTAGAAATATATGTGCCAATAACGATGCTCCTTCCTCTCCTGTTTACTCCACTCAGGTCATTTCTCCAACAAACCACCCAACCAGCAGAGAACAAGCAGTTGACAATAGAAACATTCCCCCATGAAGATCAAGACGAATTCTGGAAAGAACGAGGGCTCAACCGCCTAATCATTCATAATATGAACTAGCTTGTTACCTAACCGTTGTTTTTTCAAATGTTTGTACTCTTACTTGTTAGTTCCTTGAGGTGACATATCACACTTTAGTGAACAAGACCACAGTTGATGGTCGAAAGCTTTAATCCTGTACAAGAAATACATATTTTAAACTACAAGAGGATTTTACTTCATTGTGGATTGTATACCCATATATATATATATTTATATTTTCTTTCGTCTTTTCTTTAATAATAATTTTTGTTGGGAAAATTTTGTGTAAAAATTCATGATATTAAATTGTACATGCTCCCGTGTGTTTTTTCAAATGTACTGTTTTCTGGAAGAATCACTTGTTTACTACGGGTATCCTTCAAGGTGTGGCTAGCCTCTGGCGGCTCCTCCTATCTGTAGAGTAAAAATCGCCCTTATGGCTAATCTGGTATATTAAGCCTTCTTTTGACTATGTTGTTCTTTGTAAAATCAGTTTGCCTCAGTAAAGGGTCCAAACAGGACCGAAAGTACTTGGCTATCTCGCTTTTTCATTTTTTTCCTTCGTGGCAAAAAACCTTTATTTATATATATATATATATATATATATATATATATATATATATATTATATATATATATATATAGTTTATATCTATATATCTATATATATATATCTATATCTATCTATCTATCTATCTATCATATATATATATATATATATATATATATATATATATATATATATATATATATGTGTGTAGATAGATAGATAGATAATAGATATAGATATATATATAGATACAAATATATAGATATATGTCTATATATATCTACATATATATATTTTATTTATTTATTTTTATTTATTTATTTCCAGACACGTAAATTAAAAGTTCCAGACACGTAAATTAAAAGCAAAATGAGAGCTACTCACAGAGATAGAAAGGACTACTACAAGTTCCAGACACGTAAACTAAGAGCAAAAGGAGAGCTGTTCACAGAGATGAAAGGACTACTACAAGTTCCAGACATGTAAACTAAGAGCAAAAAGAGAGCTATTCACATTGGTTATAAGGACTACAAAAAGTTCCAAACACGTAAACTAAGAGCAAAATGAGAGCTACTCACAAGACAGAAAGGACTACTACAAGTTCTAAACAGTAAACTAAGAGCAAAAAGAGAGCTGTTCACAGAGATTGAAAGGACTACTACTAGTTCCAAACACATAAACTAAGAACAAAAAGAGAGCTGTTCACAGAGATTAGAAGGACTACTACTAGTTCCAAACACGTAAACTAAGAGCAAAAAGAGAGCTGTTCACAGGGGTTGGAAGGACTACTACTAGTTCCAAACACGTAAACTAAGAGCAAAAAGAGAGCTGTTTACAAAGATTGTAAGGACTACTACTAGTTCCAAACACGTAAACTAAGAGCAAAAAGAGAGCTACTCACAAAGATTGTGAGGAATACTACTAGTTCCAAACACGTAAACTAAGAGTAAAAAGAGAGCTATTCACAAAGGTCACAAGGACTATTACAAGTTCTAAACACGCAACCAAGAGCAAAAATGAGAGCTGTTTACAAAGATTTAACGGGGTATTACAACTTCTAACCACGAAACTCACTGCTGCTGCTGCTGCTGCCGGCTTTGGGGTCCCGGTTTCCGTCGTGGATGGCTCTCCAGGGGTGCATCCTGATTTTGGGCATCAAAGGAAAAGCACCAGAAGGAATTTGGGTCTTAAAAAGCAGAGTGAATCCTTTCACAATATACGGAAAGCTCTCTCTCTCTCTCTCTCTCTCTCTCTCTCTCTCTCTCTCTGTGTGTGTGTGTGTGTGTGTGCTCCAGTTGATTTTGTCCGCACACGCATATACAACTAATAATCTGCCAGTGTCAGTACGCATTACAAGTGACATTTCGTGAGTTCCGTGCACGACTTTTGCTTTTAATTACGAATAAATGAGATTTCAATGGTGAAAGTAGGTTCGTCAGAGAACATCGAATTTTGTTTTAGGTTGCAGATGACAAACTACATCTTCGTTTCATCCCTTCGGACAACGAAGGAGCTCAACCAAATTGGCTTCGACTCAAGTCTAGACCCATTTGTTTGTTTGTTTGTTTAATTTCTTCTTTTCCTTCTTCTTCTTCTTCTTCTTCTTCTTCTTAAAACCCTAATGTTGCCCAGATCATAAGTTGAAAAGTTCCTATTTCATAAAGTCGCAGATGTCTTTTCATTTGTTAATAATAATGACTAGAGTATTGAATGTCATTTTATTCTCATTTGTCAACATTGTATAAGAGCTTCTTGTTCCCAGATGGTGAGAACGGAAAGTTGCTGGGTATAGTCCTTTTAAACTGTTTAATTAATAGGTTTCCTTGATTCCCATCTATTGAGTATTGCTGCCAATTGGTTTTTATTGAATGTATCAAGTATTTCAGATATTATGGAAGTAGATGTCAGCACATTCTGTATATTTATTTACTTATTTCATTCTCATATCTTTCCATATCGCTTACTTTTCAGAAGTAATATCGCAATATCGCTTACTTTTCAGAAGTATATTTCATTAGCTCTCCCCCTGGTGGAACGTTTGCAATTTTGTGTTAAAATAGAGTTTATAAGCTAAATTGGTAAGTGAAACAGTATCATATGTTATTGTTTAAATTCAAAAGTGAAATTTACTTTAATGGAGCCAAAGTAAATCAAATGCGGATTAAATCTCTCACTGCTAAGTTGGTAGTCATTATATTTAGTTGCAGCCATATCAACTTACACACTGTCAAAATCATTTGTTTGTGAGGGGCTATACTTGCACCGTTGTAACAAATAACATGACTTTTTATTTTGGTTCTTCAAATTTTGCCAAGTAGAAAGAGAAAAACGGTTACTATAGCGTTTATGTATGAATTTTGAAAATTTGGTAAAATACAGCAAATTTCAGCACACGTAGTCCCAGCGTTCCCACAGGAGACCTTTCACCTCCCCACCACCGTCAGGAGAGCAGCAGACAACTCCCTACGACAACCATTGCACCAAAGGGATCCTGAGGGTGACAGAATCATTAGTTCTCATAATGAAGATGTCCCTCGAAATCATGAGGGTGATAGAAGCACAGGCTCCCACCCTGAGGACAACCCAGCAGAACGCCCTTCAAGAAGACCTTCACCATCACTGATGAGAATGAGGCTCCGCTCACGAAGAGGACAGCCAATTAGATGCCATCCCCTTGATTACGGCACATGCAACGCCACAAGCAGCGCCCAATGAAAAATAAGGTACCAGACTCCTCAAGTCAACTAATTGTAATGATTAGTGCGAATCCCACCGAAGTAGCTCACTGCACACAGCGATCCCGTCCTGAGGATGGCCAACGAGGTGGCTGAAACATGTAGACGTCCTTAAGAAGCAACCCAAAAGAAACATAAGAAATATGGATTGCCCCATGACGACTACAGCCAGTTTCCGACATATGAGACACAATTGCATACTTGTTGCTAACTCTTAACCTGTCCCTGATCCACCAATGTCATTGATAAAACCAGCCCAAAATTCCAGTGATGACCTACAGAATGATGAACCTCGGACAGCTGCATAGAAATACCAGTGTGCCAAAGAAGCAAGCTGTCAGAAGAACTGAGAGAAATCTGTATAAGATCAATTCTGTAATTTCTGCCGTTGTATTACATGAATTATTATTATTGTTATTGGGAAAGTAAATCCACAGTAGTATGGAAAGCTTTCGATGACCTGCACGGTCCTCCTAGTCAATCTGTTGTTGTTTGAAGATGGGTAGTTGGCTCTTCGTGTTATCCCTTCATTCTCTAACGACAAACCAGCTAATCGCCCAGATCTTCTCAGTGGCGGTTCGGCTCTTGAACCACTTGGTGGGTTGTCCATTGCAGCTTGGGCGTCTGCAATAAGGGACACCGGGTATGTCACCGTTACCTGAACAGAAGAAGATGAGGCAGCAGCAGTTTCAGAGGTGGCTAGATTATTGGTTTTATTATTATGCAAGCTTTCCCTATTAAAATATATTATAAAATGGCAACAAATTTGTTGTCATTTTATGTAGTATCCTTATTGTTTTATTTTTGTTTGTTTATTTAGTTTTTTTGTATTTTTTAAATGTAATTTTACTGTACATAATTTTAGTGGTTAGTATGTTTTCCTGTCTTAAGATATTCTTAAATCTTTAAATGTTCTACATGCTGTTGTTCATTGAATTTTTAAATATTGCGTAATTTTTATGAATTATGCAGTGCGTGGTTTTAATGTTCACGTGTATATCTTTGATATAGCCTTGAGGATGCGACTATGAGTCGTGAAACGTCGGCAAAATAAATGTACCTGCGTACGATGCCTTTCTCTCTCTCTCTCTCTCTCTCTCTCTCTCTCTCTCTCTCTCTCTCTCTCTATATATATATATATATATATATATATATATATATATATATATATATATATATATTATATATATATATATATATATATATATATATATATATATATATATATATATATATACATATATATATATATAATATAATTTTGTGTCACATACATGCCTTTCTATTATTCACGTAATACCTGGCTAGAAATGTCACCTAATATTGAATTCTATATATTCAATATACCTTCGGAATAACTCATATCCAAGGGGAATTATAATTGATGGGTTTATATAAACTGGGTAGATGAAAGGCTTGAATTCAAAGTGTGTTTTAATAAATGCCAAACAGTGTGAATTCCTGAAAAAAACTGAATTACAAATGAAATCAACATAGAGATATAATAGAGCTAGAAATTTGTGAAAAGTGATTTATAAAATATAACAAACAAAACTTATGCAAGAAATGCATTGAAATGGCGATATAAGTGACAAGTAGGTGCAGCAGACACAACTCTCAAAACAGTTAGATAATGAACATTCGATCATTTGTGAAAGAAAGAAACGAAATGCCAGAACACTTGGACACTATCAAAAGTTGTCACACACAACAAATGCTGTTCAGATAGTTTTCAGTTTTATATTTAGTTTATGAAAAAAAATGACAAGCCATAATGCCAAAAATAAAAGGCTTATAAATTCTACATTGACTGTCTGTTGAAGAATAG
The DNA here is from genome assembly GCF_015104395.2 of Macrobrachium nipponense. Classification (NCBI taxonomy): domain Eukaryota; kingdom Metazoa; phylum Arthropoda; class Malacostraca; order Decapoda; family Palaemonidae; genus Macrobrachium; species Macrobrachium nipponense. The sequence goes on from NC_061098.1 coordinate 41,184,953, forward strand.
GTATTGATATCCAGGAATGTTCGTTTACTGATATTATGACAGTTCATTGGCAGTCCAGAGTTGATACCAATCGAAAAAACTGATCACTCTTCAATCGAGTCCCCCTTGAAAATCCAGCAGTTACATCAATCCTTGAATCATTCAAGTGACGAAACTAGCAATTATTTTAAAGGCCAAGTGCTTGTATCATTCAGGTTGTTTGATAACTGATATATTGGCATCCCTTCGCAGACCAGGTCTAGGGGTCAATCCAGTCCCTGGGAGGTGGGGCATGGGTTGGTGTAAGTTTCAGGCGGTTCCGAGTCTTTGCATGCTCCTTCAGCCTGGAAGGGTCCTCCAGTATCACTCTGGGGAAAATGAGAAACTGAATGAATGTGAATTCTGTCATAAGTGATGATGCATTTTAATATTAGTATTGCCAATAGGTTGCTAAAACCTCTTTCAAAGACTGTTGAACTCCAACATGGAATTCAAAGGAACAGAGAAACTGGGTGATAAGTTTAGATTTAAACTAAACAAAAGTGAAATGAGAGCAAATATTTGTCGTGAAAACTCCCAAAAAATCAAGTTATAGCAGACTTACTTATTGCGGATCGTATTGATCAAAAATATTTCTAAAGTGGATTTTCTTTTTGGGGAGGCTGATTAGTTTTCCAAACTATCAGCATTCCAGACCAGAATGAACGCTTAGAATCTTTTCACTAATTGTAATAACAAGAGGCACACACCTGTTATTCATTATCCTGTTATCTTCTTTCTATAAGCAGGTCTCTCCCATGAAGACAGCAAAATCTTTATTATGAAAGTTTCTCTTCTACATCAGCACTTTGGTGACTTCATATAGGAATGAGATGAAAGAAATTCAACTTTTCCCAAGCTCTGGGAATGATAGGAGACGAGGAACTTCCAAGGAAACAGGATTGAGAGAAGAAGTCAAAGCAAAAATCACAGATGAACTTGAAAAGAATAGTTCCCTTATGAAAACATTTCAATAAAAAGAGACAGAAAGGTACAATGGCTCACCTTTAGGTGCCGCTGGCTGTGTCGTGGTTGATACATGTATGGGTTGTTGAAGGTGGAGACATCAATATTACAAGAGTAGTCATCGTTACAGTTGCAGTAGTTGGGGTGGTTGTTACAGGCATAGTAGTGGGAGTTCCGTTGTTTGTTAAAGGTGTAGTCATAGGAGTTGAGGTGGATATTGCAGGGGTAGTTATGGTAGTTAGGGTAGCTGTTAGTGGTGTAGTCATAGGAATTGGGTAGTTGGTACAGGTGCAGTAGAAGGAGTTAATGTGGATATGTCATGTGTATTCATAGGTGCTGGGTTGGTTGTTACAGTGTACTAGTAGGAGATGAGGTGGTTAATTGAGGTTTGTTGTGGAAGGTATAGAGGGAGTTAGTGTGGTTGTTGTAGGTGTAGTTGTGGAAGTTGAAGTGAGAGTTCAAGTGGTTGTTGTAGGTATAGTTATGGAAGTTGATATGGAAGTTGAGGTGGTTGTTGTAGATGTATTTGTGGAAGTTGAAGTGGGAGTTTAGGGGCTTATTGTAGTTGTGGAAGTTGTTGATGTGAGAGTTGAGGTTGTTGATGTAGGAGTAGTTGTGGAAGTTGAAAAAGCTGTTGAGGTGGTTGATGTAGGAGTAGTTGTGGAAGTTGAAAAAGGAGTTGAGGTGGTTGATGTAGGAGTAGTTGTGGAAGTTGAAAAAGGAGTTGAGGTGGTTGATGTAGGAGTAGTTGTGGAAGTTGAAAAAGGAGTTGAGGTGGTTGATGTAGGAGTAGTTGTTGGAAGTTGAAAAAGGAGTTGAGGTTGTTGATGTAGGAGTAGTTGTGGAAGTTGAAAAAGGAGTTGAGGTGGTTGATGTAGGAGTAGTTGTGGAAGATGAAAAAGGAGTTGAGGTGGTTGATTAGAGTAGTTGTGGAAGTTGAAAAAAGGAGTTGGAAGTGGTTTGATGTAGGAGTAGTTGTTGAAGATGAAAAGGAGTTGAGGTGGTTTGATGTAGGGAGTTAGTTGTAGGAAAGTTGAAAAAGGAGTTGAAGTGGTTGATGTAGGAGTAGTTGTTGAAGTTGAAAAAGGAGTTGAGGTGGTTGATGTAGGAGTAGTTGTTGAAGTTGAAAAAGGAGTTGAAGTGGTTGATGTAGGAGTAGTTGTGGAAGTTGAAAAAGGAGTTGAGGTGGTTGATGTAGGAGTAGTTGTTGAAGTTGAAAAAGGAGTTGAAGTGGTTGATGTAGGAGTAGTTGTTGAAGTTGAAAAAGGAGTTGAAGTGGTTGATGTAGGAGTAGTTGTGGAAGTTGAAGTGGGAGTTGAGGTGGTTGATGTAGGAGTAGTTGTTGAAGTTGAAAAAGGAGTTGAAGTGGTTGATGTAGGAGTAGTTGTGGAAGTTGAAAAAGGAGTTGAGGTGGTTGATGTAGGAGTAGTTGTTGAAGTTGAAAAAGGAGTTGAAGTTGTTGATGTAGGAGTAGTTGTGGAAGTAGAAAAAGGAGTTGAGGTGGTTGATGTAGGAGTAGTTGTGGAAGTAGAAAAAGGAGTTGAAGTGGTTGATGTAGGAGTAGTTTTTGTTGAAGTTTGAAAAAAGAAGAGTTGACTGGTTGATGGAGGAGTAGTTTTGTGGAAAGTTTGAAGTGGGAGTTGAGGTGGTTGATGTAGGAGTAGTTGTTTGGAAGTAGAAAAAAGGAGTGAAGTGGTTTGATGTAGGAGTAGTTGTTGAAGTTGAAAAAGGAGTTGAAGTGGTTGATGTAGGAGTAGTTGTTGAAGTTGAAAAAGGAGTTGAGGTGGTTGATGTAGGAGTAGTTGTTGAAGTTGAAAAAGGAATTGAAGTGGTTGATCGAGGAGTAGTTGTGGAAGTTGAAGTGGGAGTTGAGGTGGTTGATGTAGGAGTAGTTGTGGAAGTTGAAGTGGGAGTTGAGGTGGTTGATGTAGGAGTAGTTGTGGAAGTAGAAAAAGGAGTTGAGGTTGTTGATGTAGGAGTAGTTGTGGAAGTAGAAAAAGGAGTTGAAGTGGTTGATGTAGGAGTAGTTGTTGAAGTTGAAAAAGGAGTTGAAGTGGTTGATGTAGGAGTAGTTGTTGAAGTTGAAAAAGGAGTTGAAGTGGTTGATGTAGGAGTAGTTGTGGAAGTTGAAGTGGGAGTTGAGGTGGTTGATGTAGGAGTAGTTGTGGAAGTTGAAAAAGGAGTTGAGGTGGTTGATGTAGGAGTAGTTGTTGGAAGTTTGAAAAAGGAGTTTGAAGTGGTTGATTGTAGGAGTAGTTTGTGGAAGTAGAAAAAAAGGAGTTGAGGTGGTTGATGTAGGAGTAGTTGTGGAAGTAGAAAAAGGAGTTGAGGTGGTTGATGTAGGAGTAGTTGTGGAAGTAGAAAAAGGAGTTGAGGTGGTTGATGTAGGAGTAGTTGTGGAAGATGAAAAAGGAGTTAAGGTGGTTGATGTAGAGTAGTTGTGGGAAGTAGAAAAAAAGGAGTTGAGGTGGTTGATTGTAGGAGTAGTTGTGGGAAGTTTTGAAGTGGGGAGTTGAGGTGGTTGATGTAGAGTAAGTAGTGGGAAGATGAAAAAAAGGAGTTGAGGTGGTTGATGTAGGAGTAGTTGTTGAAGTTGAAAAGGAGTTGAAGTGGGTTATGTAGGATGTAGTTTCCGGAAGCAGAAAAAGGGTTGAGTGGTTGATTGTAGGGAGTAGTTTTGTTGGAAGTAGAAAAAGGGAGTGAGGTGGTTGATGTAGGAGTAGTTGTGGAAGTAGAAAAACGGAGTTGAGGTGGTTGAGTAGGAGTAGTTGTGGAGATGAAAAAGGATTTGAGGGGGTGGATGTAGGGCTAGTTGTGAAGTAGAAAAAGGAGTTGAGGTGGTTGATGTCGGAGTAGTGTGGAAGTTGAAGTGGGAGTTGAGTTGGATGTCAGGAGTAGTTGGTTGGAAGATGAAAAAGGAGTTGAGGTGGTTGATGTAGGAGTAGTTGTTGAAGTGAAAAAGAGTTGAAGTTTATGTAGGATAGTTGTGGAAGTAGAAAAAGGAGTTGAGGTGGTTGATGTAGGAGTAGTTGTGGAAGTAGAAAAAGGAGTTGAGGTGGTTGATGTAGGAGTAGTTGTGGAAGTTGAAGTGGGAGTTGAGGTGGTTGATGTAGGAGTAGTTGTGGAAGTTGAAAAAGGAGTTGAGGTGGTTGATGTAGGAGTAGTTGTGGAAGTTGAAAAAGGAGTTGAAGTGGTTGATGTAGGAGTAGTTGTTGAAGTTGAAAAAGGAGTTGAAGTGGTTGATGTAGGAGTAGTTGTGGAAGTTGAAAAAGTGGGAGTTGAGGGGTGGTTTGATTGAGGGAGTGTGTGAAGTAGAAAAAGGAGTTGAGGTGGTTGATGTAGGGAGTAGTTGTGGGAAGATGAAAAAGGAGTTGAGGTGGTTGATGTAGGAGTAGTGTGAAGTTGGAAAAAAGGAAGTTGAAAAAGTGGGTTGATGTAGGGAGGTGTTGTGGAAGTTGAAAAAGGAGTTGAGGTGGTTGATGTAGGAGTAGTTGTGGAAGTTGAAAAAGGAGTTGAGGTGGTTGATGTAGGAGTAGTTGTGGAAGTAGAAAAAGGAGTTGAGGTGGTTGATGTAGGAGTAGTTGTGGAAGTTGAAAAAGGAGTTGAGGTGGTTGATGTAGGAGTAGTTGTGGAAGTTAAAGGAGGAGTTGAAGTGTGTGATGTAGGAGTAGTTGTGGAAGTTGAAAAAGGAGTTGAGGTGGTTGATGTAGGAGTAGTTGTGGAAGTAGAAAAAGGAGTTGAGGTGGTTGATGTAGGAGTAGTTGTGGAAGTTGAAAAAGGAGTTGAGGTGGTTGATGTAGGAGTAGTTGTGGAAGTTGAAAAAGGAGTTGAAGTGGTTGATGTAGGAGTAGTTGTGGAAGTTGAAAAAGGAGTTGAGGTGGTTGATGTAGGAGTAGTTGTGGAAGTAGAAAAAGGAGTTGAGGTGGTTGATGTAGGAGTAGTTGTGGAAGTTGAAAAAGGAGTTGAGGTTGTTGATGTAGGAGTAGTTGTGGAAGTTGAAAAAGGAGTTGAAGTGGTTGATGTAGGAGTAGTTGTGGAAGTTGAAAAAGGAGTTGAGGTGGTATGATGTATGGGGTCGTTTGTGGAAGTAAAAAAGGGTTGAAGTGGTTGAGGTAGAATAGTTTGTGGCACAGTAGAAAAAGGCGTTAGGTTGTTGATGTAGAGTATTTGTTGAGCTTGAAAAGGAGTTGAAGTGGTTGTGTAAGAGTAGTTTGGGGGAGAGTTGAAAAATAGTTGAGGTGGTTTGATGTAGAGTAGTTGTGGACGTAGAAAAAAGGAGTTGAGGTTGTTTGATGTAGGATAGGTTGTGGAAGTGCAAAAGGAGTTGTAGGTGTTTTATTAGGAGTAAGTTGTGGAAGTTGAAAAAGGAGTTGAGGTGGTTTGATGTAGGAGTAGTTTTTTGGAAGTTGAAAAAGGAGTTTTGAAGTGGTTGATGTAGGAGGTAGTTTGGAGTTGAAGAAGGAGTTGAGGTGGTTGATGTAGTAGTAGTTTTTTTGTGGAAGTTGAAGAAGGAGTTGAGGTGGTTGTTTTAAGTGGGTAGTTGAGAAGTTGAGAGTGGAGTGATGAGTGGTTTGATGTAGGGTCGTAGTGGAAGTTGCAGAAGGATTTTGAGGGTGGTTGATGTAGGAGTGTTTGGGGAATTTGAAGAAGGGTTAGGTGGTTGTTGTAAGTTGTAGTTGATGAATTGAGGTGGAGGATGAGCGTGGTTTGATGTAGGAGTAGTATGGAAGTTGAAAAGGGGAAGGAGTTGGGAGGTGGTTGATTGTAAGAGAAGTTGTGGAGTTGAAGGAAGGAGTTGAGGTGGTTGTTGTAGAGTGTAGGTGGTTGAGGAAGTGTGAGGTGGAGGATGAGGTGGTTGATGTAGGAAGTTATTAGTGGAAGTTTGAAGGGAAGGAGTTGAGGTTGGTTGATGTAGGAGTAGTTTGTGGAAGTTAGGTGGAGGATGAGGTGGTTTGATTTTTGTAGGAGTAGTTTGTGGAAGTTGAAGAAGGGAGTTGAAGTGGTTTGATGTAGGTAGTTAGTTGTGGAAGTTGAAGAACAGGAGCTGGGAGGTGGTTGTTGTAATGTAGTTGAGGAAGTTGAGGTGGGAGGGGATGAGGTGTTGGATGTAGGAGTAGTATTTGGAATGTTGAAGGAGTTAGTGGGTTGGTTGATGTAGGAGTTGTTGGGAAGTTTGAGTGGAGGATGAGGTGGTTGTTGTAAGGAGTAGTTTTGGAAGTTGAAGAAGGCTTGAGGTGGTTGATGTAGGATTAGTTGTGGAAGTTGAAGAAGGAGTTGAGGTGGTTTGATTGTAGGAGTAGTTGTGGGAAGGTTGAAAGGTGGAAGGATGAGGTGGTTGGTTGTAGGAGTAGTTTGTGGAAGTTGAAAGAAGGAGTTTTGAGGTGGTTGATGGAGGAGTAGTTTTGGTGGAAGTTGAAGAAGGAGTTGGAGGTGGTTGATTGGCGGTAGTTTGTTGGAAAGTTGAGGTGGAGGATGAGGTGGTTGTTGTAGGAGTAGTTGTGGAAGTTGAAGAAGGAGTTGAGGTGGTTGATGTAGGAGTAGTTGTGGAAGTTTAAGGTGGAGGGATGAGGTGGTTTGGTTGTTTATGCGTATTGTGGAAGTTTGAAGAAAGGGAGTTTGAGGTGATGATGTAGGAGTAGTTGTGGAATTGAAGGAAGGAGTTGAAGGTGGGTTGTTTGTAAGTGTAAGTTGGCGTTGGGGTTGAGGTGGAGGATGAGGTGGTTGATGTAGGAGTATAGTTGGAAGTTTTGAAGAAAGGAGTTGAGGTGGTTTGTTGTTGGTGTCGTTTTGTGCGTTTGAGGTGGAGGATGATGTAGTTGATGTAGGAGTAGTTGTGGAAGTTGAAGAAGGAGTTGAGGTGGTTGATATAGATGTAGTTATGGTAGTTGAAGAGGGAGTTGATGGGGATATTTTAGGTGTAGTTGTGGAAGTTGAAGTGGGAGTTGAGGTGGAATATGTAGTAATTTCACTCGTTGTTGTAGTCGAGCTTCTTACTGTTGAACTTGTTGTACTGGTTGTAGTTGTATTTCCTAAAAAGCAATGATAATTGGAAAAGTATTAGCTTTTAAACTTACTGAAGGAGGAAATGTGCCTTTTGAATATATTATATCCTTTTCAAATGATTAAAATATCAATTAATATCTTGATGAAATCTTATATATTTAATACTTTTTTCGTTGACTAGTATGTACTTTAGAACTAAAAATAAAATACTATAGTAATTGGTAAGTGACTAAATTATTTAATGGAATATCTAATACTGATCTTTTTTTCTTGATCTTATTCTAATCTTGAGAATTTTATTTTCTGCAAAATGAGACATCAGTATATATTTCATGATCACTTCAGTTCTAGTAACTTTAAACGTAATATCAAGATGAAAATCTGAAAACAACATTGTGGAAAATTATGTTTACGTATTGTATACAAACATAAGAAGGAAAAATTTCCAATAGATGAGAAAAAGGGAATAAGCCTCATCACCATGTGCAGTCAGTTAGTGCAATAAAAGATTTCAGAGATCTTTCGTAATACAACAACAACAACAACAACAACAACAACAACAACAACAACAACAACAACAACAACAATAATAATAATAATAATAATAATAATAATAATAATAATAATAATAATAATAATAATAATAATAATAATAATAATAATAATAATAATAATAATAATTACATCTAGCTTGAATGCCTCCCTCCTTTGTATAATAGAAATTCGCCAATAGTGCCCTAGAAGTGTCGATAAATCCTCATTTTGTGACTTAGTATCATTCAATTTCAATAGGGATATAACATGCCACCTTTCTTTATATAGTCCATGGTCTTGGGGGATTCTTTGTGCATGAAATGTACATTAAGTTATTAGAAATATCAGGGTAGATTTTCTGGAACCTGGCAGCAAGTGACAAATTTAGTCTCAGTTTCACTAAATCGTGTGAAAATCTTTACCATACATTCATCATAGCTGAATGTACAATGCCCGTATCTCCCTTAAAATTTAACTTAGAATGTTCACATAGCACTCATAATGTTCCTTTCAATGAGCCCTTTCCAAAACTATATAAAACTTTACATTTCAGATTAATATTAGGTCATAAATCACCAAAATGTTGCCAGAAATAAAGAAAACCTAATCATTTATCTTCCTGAGAAACAATGGTCAGAATCATACAATATTAAAGAATACATGACTTATATTAAAAACAATCAACCACGCAACACTGTACTAATAGAATACAGGCTATTTATGACATTCCATATACTTGGAGCTTACAGGATCTTTTGATAAAAACATTTTTATTTTCAAAATGCCACTTTATGGTCATTACTATCAAGATGGAGCTGCCATTGTATTAACATTACTATTTGATGATTACTCACTTTGGAAGAGTTCTCTTGCAAATAAATAAAATTTCCAATGCAAACCAAGCAAAGTTGAGGGGGTATACGATAAATCAGCACTAATGTAGGGTAATGTGGAGTGCAGTTAATTCCGTCCTGAGTGATAAGTGATAATGAGCTACCTCTAAAAAGAATTACATTTCTACTAGTACTTCCTTATCCCATCACACAGTTTGATGTAGTATACACTGCCATGCAAAACCTACAGGGAATTCTTACCTGCCTAGACCAACCTGTATTACCAGTGACTTGTGATGAAGGAGATTCAAATGATATGACAAGATGAGTTCAATGACTATTATCGTTTTACATGATAAAAATTGCCTTTGGATGGCATTCGAATTATTTAAAAGATAGTGGTGCAGAGAATATACTGACAGAGAGTGCCGTCTTTGGAGTTAATGTCATAAATTCTGTTGTGAATGGAAAGACTGTCAGATCACTGAAAGGTCTACAGCTACTGCAAGAGTCCTTTGCAAGGTTAAATTGCGTCCCATTTTTCCAAGAGGGTGACAGCATACAAAAGTATCAGGAACAATTGAGCAATTTTGCACATTTGAGATGTAAAATTTCACAAAATCTATGAGAAGAAAGTTTAACAAAACAGGGAATTTGAGGCTAAGGGTGAGACATTTGTCCATGATTTTGATGATTTTGTTTCAAAGAATTCTGAGAAAAGTGAAACTTTTAGATACTATTGGAGTAATTTCTTTCATCTTCTGTTACATTTGGAAAACTTTATTCGCAGTGATCGAGAAGGCAATTGGTTACTCCAACTTCAGTCAATTCAGAGCCTACTTCCACTCTTGGCTGCCTTTGATTCAACTAACTATTTGCGATGGTGCTCATTGTATCTCAAAGACATGTATATATTACCAAATACTGCTCCAACAATGGTAAAGCGAACTCTGGGACATTTCCAATCTATTGGAGCTGATATGACACTGGAGCAAACAGTTGATAGATCACAGAAGTTTGTATCTCTGCCACAGTTGACAGGACAGACCTAAAAACATCTGCTTCAATCCATCGACCAAGAAAGTCACCAGGAAACTACCATCTGAAATCAACTCGACATGAAGATGCCTATTTCTATTGAATGCTTGACGTCTCTAAAGAACGAGGGAACTCTATGGAGGAATTGCCTCAATATGATGTTTGCTCTGCTTCACACCTGTTTGACGGGGATGGCCTAATGACTACAACAACCAAGAGTTCCATAGTTCATGAGTTGGAGAAACAAGTAAAAATTAAGGACAAAAATCACACCATCTACCTCCATGAAGACAGGATTTATTGTAGATGTAATGGCGGATGTTCCCAAAATGAAGACATTTTATGTAACACTATTGGGAGAGTTGTGTGACAATACGTTAAATGCAACTTATTGTATAACAAAGTGAGCTTCAAGAATATATTTAGTGTTTGATTCTTATGTTGAAAAGTCAATAAAAGATTCAGAACGTCAGAGGAGGACAAAGAAGCTTCCAGTAGAACTACAGGACGTCAATAAGGAAACAGCCTTTCCATTGGAGGTGGAGAGGTTTTTGGCCATCAATTAGGAACAAGACAGAGGTGGAGTGCCTCTTTCAACCAGTAGCTTTAGATCATCCATGGTAAGATATACGGCACGAGAGCTCTATGTCAGCAATTTCAGAGGTCCAGATAAATATAACCTCCTCTCATGTAAGTTGTCAGCTGGATTGGTGTCTGAAGTTCCAGAACTAAATATTGATGTTGAAGAAGCAGACCTACGATGCGTTGTCCATGCATTTCATGCAGTTAAACAATGATGCAACCAATTTGTAATCCTTTCATCTTGATAATGATGTCCTAATTCTACTCTTTGTTAGGCAACACTCGGAATGAGCCTTCATTACCGAAAGGGTGCAGTGAACTAGTGGATCAAAAACTGGATACTGGGGATTCAGTTCAGACAACATTCCAGTAACATACACTGCTCGTGTCGTGTCGCAGCAATTATGTTCCTTGCTGCACTTTTTGTACATGTCGAAGTGGCTTGGTTGTACATGTTGTAAACTGTAACAGTCCCTCGGGTATAGTATGGGATGAGGAATGTTATTAAAAGCAAAATCAGGAGAGACCAATATTGTCCTTCGTTCATTGCAATTTGTTTAAATTCTACCCCTTTACGATTGTAAGTTGAAACTCGTCAGAACATTTAGCCTTAAAGATGAGTAAAAATTAGAAGTTAGAATCAAATTAGTAATATACTTTTATTTAAATGAGTAATTATAGACTTGTTATACTTTGAAATGATAGAATGTAAACTCGGTTTTAAAAGAAAGATGATTTTAGATTTTTTACAGTGTAGGAAGAAAATCGCTTTATGCCCCAAAACTGGATGGAATATCTAAAAATGTTCCCTGGTGTTCCTACTGAGACTTTAAATGGATTACTTTTGTTGAAATGATTGTCACGGATCTTTGAATTAGTTTAATAAAATTATTAAATTTTCTTGATTTGTCCTGTCATGGTACCCTTTCAGCTCTGCTACTAAAATTACTTCAAACATTAATAAAATTGTCATACTTTAGCCACAATCTGAAAAGACAATTATAAATTAAGAAAATTGCAGAATTCAGATACTCTCTTAAGATTTTATATGCTAGAGAACTTTTCCAACGTGAAAAATCTTCAAATATTAATGTTATTAATACAAGAATAAAGAGCCACCTTGATAGTAATGGCTATAAAGTGGCATTTTGAAAATAGAGTTTTTATCAAAAGATCCTGTAAGCTCCGGTGTGTATGGAATGTCATAAATAGCCTGTCATTTGATTAGTACATTGTTGCTTTGTTGATTATTGTTAATATAAGCAATGCATTCTTTAATATTGCATGATTCTGACCATTGTTTCTTAGGACGATAAATGACTAGACTTTCTTTTTTTCTGGCAACATTTTGGTGATTTATGACCTAAAATTAATCTTAAATGTAAAGGTTTACATATTGTTGGAAAGAGGTTATTAAAAGGAACATTTTGAGTGGTATTTGAACCTTCTACGTTACATTTTAAGGGAGGTATGGGCATTTAACTTTCAGCTACGCTGAATTTACAAGTTAAAATTTTCACCGGATATAGTGAAATTGAAGCTAAATTTCTCACTTGCTGCCAGGTTTCAGAAAGTCTTCCCTGATGTTTCTGACGATTCAGGGTGTCTACTACAAAACCAATAGAGTAACATAGGGTACATTTCATGCATAAGGGAACTCCACAGGCATTGCTTTAAGAGATATCTTTTCGTTTGTGTGTAGTGTTTTATCTTTTACATTCTGTGTATATATTGATAAGATCAAGTAAATCTTATCAGCCATAAATTCTTTAACTAACACAGTAAAATACCGACTTTGATTGGAAGCTGGACATCCTTCAAATGGTGCGTAATTATTCTGGAAAGAACAAGAAATATTTCGATTCAAAAACTTAGTTCATTTGTCTCATTTAAAAAAAAAATATTATTTTTGACAATCATTAATTACCAAACTGATAACATATTTAGAAGAAAAAATAGTAAGAACTTTTCATTTGGTCAATATTGAAATTTCTAAAGTGTTTACTATTAGTTATAACCCTCTTGATCGTAATTAGATACCTACTACCAGAATAAAGAGTTTGGGACTGAGGTTTGTGTTGCTATGATTTCATTTCAGTGTCATAGTCAAGTGGATTTCATTTTTAGTTTCTTACTCCTCTGTTAAGAAATAATAGCATTCATAAGAGTGACATTACTGGAATTATTATAAATAACTCTAAAATGTTCTACTCGTGTGTTTATTGCAAAACTTCACCAACACTGTGGTCTCAATAGGCACCCCTTTGGTTTTGGGACCAAATTATTTAAAATTTAATAGTAGGGTACTTGGGTGTTTTTGTAATGAAAAACCTTCTTTATAGATTTAGAAATATTAAATACAGGCCCGTACCTAGAGTTTTTATGTGTAGGGGCGGGGGTGGGGGTCGTTTTTCCCAAAACTGGACCTTTTCTTCTACATATGTCATTGCATATATTGGTATAAACAAGATGAAATACTTGAAAATGTTATTTTAGTTATATTAAGAAAAATTGGGTATGCGGTCTATGGCCTTCTACCCGATTAGATGTTAACAGAATTTAATTTATAATGTTGAAAGTTTGCACTGAAATTCAAACATATTTCTTCAGTTTTATTATTTGACTCTTTTATTATGTTAACAATAACATGCATATTACTTTATTTGTAGTTATGTTATATACTTTGTTATGTTATATTACACGAATCAGGTACCTTTTCTTTCTTCTGCCCAGTTGATTGCATTGTTCTTAATAGCGTATACGAAGAATACACTATACTTTTGTATATCTTATACAGTATATAAATATATATACACACATAATATATATACGTGAAACTACTTACTGATATTTTGGAACGAAAAAAAAACGGAGTTTTAGATGACCGGTCAAGCGAGAGGGCTGGAAGAGTTGCTCCGTCCAAGTGTGGTCACATCGGTGGCAGGTAAACGTCTGGTTTGCTTCAGGGCAAAGTAGAATTGAGCTGGAATGCTTTCTACACCCGATGTAAAGTATCCAGGTAGGCGGGTCATAGCATTCAGGTGTCCCAGTGGCTGACAGATGAGATTAACTGCCACGGAAGGGTTTATATTTCCTGCTTGTAAGAATCCTGACTCATCTCTTTTTGATTGACGTACAAATGTGCCTTTGGGACATTTCGTTTTTACCCGCCGTGATTTATGATCTTGTTGTGATGCCGCTTCTGCGAGCAGGTGTCCTTCTATCTATAGCAGTTAGACAGGAGAGCGAGATTAGTATTGTCATCATCGCCATGGCTTCCGGGGTCACGCGAAACAAGGACGTCTGTGAAGCCGCTGAGCTACTCTCTTCTTCCGCGTGCTTTATCTTCCACAGATCTGCACGCATCTCCAGTCTTCCCTCTCATGCATACTAGAAGCCGTCGAAAGCATCTACCTCTCCCTCCTCATATTCATCCCAGAGCTTTCAGCTCAAATCAGCAAAGCCAGAAAAAGCTTACAAACAAATAGAAGGAGGACACAGATGGCGCTGTCTGTTAGGGCCGACTGACACTTCAAAATCGTGCAGTATATCGCGGCTACACAGGTGGTTATGCGGACTTTCTTATCGCCTGAGTAAATAGGTTCCGGGATTTACATCACGGGAACACTGTCAGAGGTTCGGTGGAAAGTGATAAAGATAGAAGTGCAGGCAAGGTGTATAATTGGTCTCTCTCTCTCTCTCTCTCTCTCTCTCTCCTCTCTCTCTCAATGGTAAGGCAAGGAAGAATTCCAATGTGTGATATAATGCCAATCGATAGTGAAAATAGCAAATATAACGATGATGATATAAATTTTAATGGTAATTTACAAATCCAGTGAAAATAACAACATTAATTACGATGAACGAATTCGTCCCAATATCAGTTCAACCGGTTCTATTAGCTATAAACTTTCTAAATATCTAGTTAAATTACTATCACGTACCTTGGGTACTATTTCAAATTCCCATTTACAACACTTTGTTGATTTCTGTGCTAGACTCTCCCACATTGATTTATCCAATACTGACAAATTAACCAGTTTTGATGTAACATCTTTATTCACTAAAGTTCCTATTGAAGACTTACTTCAATTTTTATCACAACATTTGGACTCGTATAATCTAGAATGACCTACTAATGTTATTATTAATTTGGTATCCCTCGGTTTAAAAATTGTAAATTCCCTTTCATTGATAATTTCTATAAACAGATATTTGGTAAGGCCATGGGTCACCCTCTTCCGCCACTCTTGTCTAATATTTACATGGAATTTGTTGAATCTAGACTTATTCCAAGAAATTTATTTTCTAAGGTATTTTGGGTTAGATTATTTTGTAGACGATTGTTTTTGTATTGCAAAAGATGTAAATATTCCTGATTTCCTGCATGCAATTGATAATCTTGTACCACCCATAAAATCCACAATACAATACGAAGAAAATAATTGTATACAATTTCTGTTTGTCTTAGCTGTTAGAAATAACACCAATTTTAGTAATAAAATATATAGGAAACCCACGAATAACTTGTCATATATTCACTTTTACTCTAACCATGCTAAACAAATTAAGATGTCAACATTTTCCGGCATGTATCTCAGAGCTCTTAGGATTTGAAGAAGAGTTTAAAATATTGATAAAATAGGCGATTCATTATGTTACCCTCCATATTTTTTGGAACTTTGTAAAAATAAAGCAAAAAAGACGTATTACAATCCAATCATTATTAACAAAGAATTTAAGAATACTCTCTGTGTACCATTTCATCCTAACTTCATTCCTGCTGTACCCATTTTAAAAGCTATTGATATAAACTTGGTATTTAAATATGATAATTTTTTGAGGAATAAACTAATTAACAATAGCCCTCTAAATTCAACCAGTATTCTATGCCGTATTCCTTGTAGAGAATGTAACAAGATTTATGTTGGGTAAACCTCTAAGGCACTAAAGGAAAGATGTTCTCAGCGTAAAATATGCCATTAAAAAAAACAATTAACTAATAATGGCGTTGCGGATCATTGGCCTAAGACAGGCCATGCTATTAACTGCGGGGTCAAAGATCACCGAAAAAGGCATGTCAACGAGGAATTTAAATCTCCACCCAGGGTTATACCTTGATCCTCTTTCCTGATCTCTTTTGCTTAAAGAACATGCCGCCCCTCTTTCTGATTTAGTATATAAAAGCGTGTCAACTTCTTTTATATTCAGTGTGGACTTGAAAATGTAGAATATACTACGAAAGTACTTGTTCCAAGTTCCAGTTGCACTTATCTTTCTACTGTGGATTTAAGGATATATATATATATATATATATAGTATATATATATATATATATATATATATATATATATATATATATATATATACTATCTATCTATATATATATATATATATATATATATATATATAATTGTCAGCCACACTGATAGAATTCAGTTTCCTATAATCAGTACACATCCTAAATGAACCATCAGGCTTCTTCACTAACACACATGGAAAACTGAAGTGACTTGAACTGGATTCTGCCAATCCAAAACATCTCGATGATAAGGTGAATAGCGATAGGCTCTTTTCTTGAAAGGCTTTCCATCTTCTTGAGTCTTGATCTCATGCTTGGTCAGATCAGTACGCCTAGGAATCTTCTAATCACTTTACTCAAGTCTTCACCTTGTTCAACACTAAGATGTTTCAGTTTATCCTCCAAATTTTCCAATATTGAAGAATTATTCATCTTGCTTTCAGCTCCCAATTTGTAGCCATCATCGTCTTCTGTAGATGAAGTTGTTTGTGTTATTGACACAGTTTCAGTATCAGTTTCTGAGAAATAAGGTTTCAAGAGGTTCACATGTATCTTCTTTTGTCTTCTTCTTCTTTTTGGTGTTCCAATCACATAAATTCTATCACTCAACTTCTCAATTATCTTGTAAGGACCTTGAAATTTATTAGTGAGGGGAAATTTCTTGACAGGTAAGAACACTAATACTTGTTGACCAACACTAAAACTTCTTAGCTTAGTCTTAGCATCATATCTATTT
The DNA here is from genome assembly GCF_015104395.2 of Macrobrachium nipponense. NCBI lineage: Eukaryota > Metazoa > Arthropoda > Malacostraca > Decapoda > Palaemonidae > Macrobrachium > Macrobrachium nipponense. The sequence continues at coordinate 41,200,965 of NC_061098.1, forward strand.
TCATTCTCTCTTGACTCACTTTCAGATTTTCTAGAGAGAATTTTCTAATCTCTTTCAACCTTTTCCTCAAGTTCTTCACATACTCTCCTTGGCTTTCCTCTTGATTTTCTTCCCAATTTTCTACGAGAATCTTCAACGGTCCTCTCATTTCTCTACCAAAAATCATTTCATTAGGTGAACATCACATACTTTCTTGATAAGCAATTCTAACTTCAAACAACATTAATGGTAAACCAACATCCCATTCTCTTCTTGACTCAGAACAATACTTTGTCAGCATACTTTTCGATGTCTGGTGGAACCTTTCTAAGGCACCTTGAGTTTCTGGATGATAAGCAGTGGATAACTGTTGTTTCACTCCTAACAAATTCATCACATCCTGAAATAACTTTGAAGTAAAGTTAGTTCCTCTATCACTTTGTACTATTTCTGGTATACCAAACTTTGAGAAAAACTCCACAAGTTTTTCAGCAACTATCTTGGCAGATATGTTTCTAACAGGGATTGTCTCTGGATATCTTGTCACAGGACACATTAATGTTAACAAATACTCATTTCCTTTCTTTGTCTTCGGCAGTGGTCCAACCATGTCTATAATCACTTTGCTAAAGGTTCTCCTCTAACTTCAATAGGTTGTAGGGGGGCTTTCTTGATGGTTTCATTCGGTTTTCCAGCTATCTGGCAGGTATGACACTCACGACAGAACCTGCTAACATCTTTGTGAAGTCCAGGCCAGAAAAAATAGTTCATGATCTTCTCCACAGTCTTTCTGATTCCCATATGTCCAGACTCATGAGCTACTGCTACCGCTTGCTTCCTCAATGGATATGGAATCAAAATTTGATGATATTCGCCGCATACAGCATCTCCTGGTATATCAGTAGGTCTATACTTCCTCATCATCAAACCTTCCTTCAGATAATAACAGATAGGAGTTTGTTGCATTTCTTCTCGATCAACAACTCTGAAGAACAAATCAGTTAACGATGCATCCTTCTTCTGCAAGTCCATTAGCTTCTCTCTTGTCACTTGACCAACTTCAAGCGTTGACTTCTTAATATCTGTTAACTCAGCTACTGTAGTTTCACTACTATCTTCAGGAACAATTTGACTAATCGGAGTCTCTTCAGGAACATCAGGTTCTTCGTCGTCGTCTTCGTCGTCTTCATCTTCTTGGGAATCTCTTCTTGGTTAGCACTAGGGGAAACATCACTTCCCTGGAACAATTCTTCTAAGCACAAAGATCCTTCACTTGATCCTTCTTGGGTGTGTAAATCCTCAGTTTCTTCAGTGACATCTTGTTTTTGTAATGGGGCCTGTGAAAGAATATTGTGAATTTGGAAGCTGCGGCAAAAAGAAAAAAACTGGTACTAGGTAATGTGTTATTACAAGTTTTAAGTGCACTTAAAAAATATTTACAGTGGTTAGGTAAAATTATTTAATTTTTTATACATTGCAAATTTCTTGTGTTCTATATTTAATGTTTATGTTCTGTGTAGAAAGCTTTCTTAGTGTTTGTACATTTTTGGTACTTTTCCACAATTGTGTTTATATATTTTTGCATTCAGATGTTTTTTTCATTAACTTAGGTGTTTCTTAATTATTTTACATTGCATACTCGATTTAATTTAACACTTGTGATTTATTTTGCATTTACTTAGACTTCTTTTCAAATATCAATTATTGTTTAACAGTTTGAAATTTGATTGAATAAATTAATTACTTGATTATTGAAATTTCTTGATGAATTAATTTTGATATAATTTCACTTGATAATTAATTCAAGATTTAATAAAACTTTGTGTTTTTCAAGTAGTAGTAAATTTCCCTAAGATTGTGAATTTCACTGAAAAATTTTGAATAATACACAATTTTTTTCGTATTTAAAATTTTTGTAACAGTGTTTCATTTATTGAACACCAGTGATAGGATTTTATTTAGGTAGAAATTTAGAGTGGTAATTATGCTGTTTTCCTTTATTCTTTGTGAAGTGAGCTATAACCAGTGAAATGCTTTGTCTTTAATTAATTTAATCTCATTTAAGATTACCTCACCTATTTTCATGAACTTAGTCTGATTTCTTGCATGATTAATAAGTTTTTAAGGGATCACTGTTGCCTTAAGAGTAATCAGTCATATTTCATCCGTGATGAAGGTTTAGGTGTTTGGCTGTCGTGAGGTAACTATATTTTGATTGGTAAGTGCAATTATCAGATATTTGGGTTTTGTCACAGATTTAGTTGGTGCCCAAACCAGGGAAAACAGATCACACAGATATCACTCTAGTTTATAGTTTATACTGCTGGTGTTAGAGATATATTTTGAAAGGAGAGTGACCATATAGTTGTTTTTGCATATTCTTTTTATTGAATTGTTAGTCGAGTAACTTAGACACCATGGCTCTGTTCGATATTCAGGAATTTTTAGCAGCTATTAGCTGTACGTAAATGAGTGATGTCACAAACTCTTCCTGGGTAATGACCTCGCTCCGTGTCAGTGATGTCATTTATAGGGGGTGTGGGGTGCAAGAATGTTTGTTCATTTGTGCGTCACGTTTCACCCTTCCTGAAGGTTTTCCATGGAATTTTTGTTTACTATCTGACGAACCTGACAAGTGCAAATGGGGAGTGGTATGAAAGACCGCAAGATAAACTGAACATGGCCATGGAGGAGGAAGTAATTTCTTTTTTTCACTAAACTGTTTTTTTTTTCTGTGTTTGGGTCCTTTCAATCTTCTCTATTATGTGCCAAGACAGTAAACCCCTTTATTTCATATCTTATTTGTATTAATTTATCTCCGTGATTTATTCTTTATTTATGAGATTTATTGTTCATCCATGATATGTGTTAATGAGGGCCATGTTTCTTTTTGACAGGAGCTCTGTTGGCCTTTGTGAGCCGAACAATTACCAATTCTGATAAGCCCCTGTTGTGTATTGCGAAATGAAGAGACTGTTGTATACTATGTGACTTTTTACTTTGTGTAGCGAACATATCTGGGTTTTAAGAGAAAAGCCTTATTTACTGTTTTATTAATGGGTTTACCTCAATTAACCAAATCTTGTTTTAAACAGTCCGTTTTCTATGTATCTAGTTCAATTTGAGAAATCTTGGTTCCAATTAGTTAAATTACTCTAATTTTCCGATGGTTAAACTCTTCCATATCCTTTATAGATAAAGTTTATTTTTTGGCAATTATGAATCTGATTTAACCACCTTAGGTAATTATGGTCTGTGAGTTGCGTTGAGGCTGAGAGAGAGAGAGAGAGAGAGAGAGAGAGAGAGAGAGAGAAGTGCCCCGCTCGAGTCAACATTACCAACAAAGTCTAAAGAATATACTTTGGTAACCAGATGTGTCGAAGAGGTAAGTTTTACATGTCGTGTCCTCCCCGAGGCATCAGCAAACTTACACTGGATTTCCCCCACCTCATAACAATGGTGGCTGCGTACAAAGGCTGCTTTGGGTTACATTTCTGGAGAGACTGGGTGTATAAATAAATTGGGAGTTCGTCCAGGTGTTAGGAGATAGGAAATAGTCTGGCGGTGGTCTGTTACTGTGAATAATTTGGTTTATTGGGGTCAGCAAATCTGTTTACTATGAAGCTTTCGAGGGTTTGCTAGTCAGTCGAGACTCTGTGGGTGTGTTGTTGCAGCGTGTTTGATAATACGGTGTGTTTACCACAATGTTCATGGTGGTAGATTGCGTATGATTACAACATGAGTATTGTTGTGCGTTTACAAATTCCTCGGTGGCGTGTGTGTTAAGAAGTGCGCGCTAATGCAGTGAGGTGGTGTCAGTGTGTTTAAGGGTAACCCGCGCTGTTCTTTCGATGAAGGCGTAACTGTTTAGTATTATTTTTTGGGGTATGATAATGCAAATCCTACTTGTATGTGTGTTTTTTTGAGGGGGGGGGGCGGTTGGTTAAAGGGACTGTTTGGATAGTTTTTTTTTTTATCCCCATGAGTAGTTCTTTCTTCTAGGGGAGCAGAATGTATTAAGTTCTCATCTTATGATTTTGAGATCAGGTTTCAACCACACCCTGATGTCCCCTTGATGGAAGGTGTTGAGCAGGACAGAGTCGTTGCTCCTGTGGCTTTGGTGGTCCGGCCTTTTTCTAGTCTGGGTGTTGGGGTTTCTTTGTTAGCCCTTAGAATTTTTCTTTCCTTTTTCTTGCGGGTTCAGTAGACAATTGTTCTGGAGTCTACGTCAGCCACAGAAGTCACAGGTGTCGCAGGAGCGGTCAGCAGTGCCATTGGTTTTTCTTTTCAACTTTTGCATGTCAGTCATTGCTGCCATAGTTTTTTTATATTGTAAGAGGATTTGAAGATGGTTTTTTCTCTCTCAGAGCTGTTTATGTAGGTTTTTAGTGCCTCAGTCCGTGACGTGAGGTCATTCTTTGATGGTACATTTTTAGTTTCAGTTGTTTGATGCTGCAAGGAGATTTAGGGGAGAATTTGGGTAATTTTAGATATGTGGAAAATGACACTGAGTTTCTTTTTTATATATATTTCAGACAATATTGTACGTTTCACAGCTCTTGCACAATACCCTTGTTGTATATCGGGTTGTTTTGATAGTGTAATAGAGCCTATATTTATTGGGGTGTTAGTTTTTTTTTTTTTTGCAGGATCATGAGGATATGTCACAATGTACGACAGTCGTGTAACACTTGTTTATTTATGGAGAGGTTTTTCTGTTTCTTTCTTTGCTCCCTTAACAGACGTTCTCAGGGATGATAGACAATTTTCTTTAGGTAAGTCCCAACAGTTAGCATTTCAGAGGGTTAAGGTGCTTTAATGATATTTTTGGGGGTCTTGAGATTTCTGGATTTCAGTTGCCAATCAGTGGAGTCTGGATGCCTGCTTGATGCAGATGTGTTGAGGGTAATATACGCCCATTTTGTGGTTTGTTGATGTGGGGGTATGGGTTGAAGTTTTTGTTCAGATTGTAAGTTGTTGTTGGATTTTTTTTTTAGTCAGTTTCTCTT
>NC_061098.1:41211452-41226176 GCF_015104395.2 Macrobrachium nipponense
TATAATTATAAGAGTCACCACGCCCAGTTTTAAGTCTCATCCAGGTTTCAGGAGCAATTTTAATAGTGGGAAACCTACAAGTAATAATACTCCTCAGCAAACTAATGTAAAATCCTCATCTAATTTTGCAAGACAGTTGCAAAGCCTAATGTTGTCTGCTTCAAGTGTGGAAGAGCAGGACACTTCAGTCAGGAGTGTTTTATTGGAATTATCAGCAGTCCAAGCCTGTTCGTCAAATAGTAAGAGGTGACCAGGTCCAAACAGACTATTAAGAACAATGGGGTGGGAGGAATCCGACTACAAGGGAAGACTGAAACTAAACAAGCTGAGTGTTTAGCAACCAGTGGAAATGTAACTTCAAGCAGTGAGTGGCTGAGCAGGTTTGGAGGCTTTTAAGCCATATATCTATGAGGGTACACTGGCAACTCAGGAAGAGAGTGTGCAGGTACCAGTCAAGATTTTATGTGATACAGGGAGCAACCATAGTGTGGTGTTACGTGGTGCTCACCCAATGTTGGGAGAAGAATCTCACTGGAGATTCAGTTATTTTGAAGGGTATAGGAGGAGAGGAAGTAACTCCTATATGCCGCTTACACCTGTCCTGTGAATTGGTGACAGGGAGTGTTGATTTTGCTGTAAAGGACTCACTGGCTGTGGAAGGTGTACATGTTCTGTTGGGAAATGAAGTTGGTGGTGTTCCATTTGTTCCTTGTCCTGTAGTGACAGACAAACCGTTGATTAGTCCTACGGTAGAGTTGGAGAAGATAACCCCCCACCTGTTCCCTAGTTGTGTAACTACCAGAAGTATGAGGAGAGTTACGACTATTGGGTGAGAAAACTGACGATTTGCACACCCAAGATGGATCAAGTGAAGGATCTTTGAACTTAGAACAATTGTTCCAGGGGAGCGATGCTCCCGTGGAGCTGACGAAGAAGAGATTTCCCAAGAAAATGAAGAATCTGTTGTTCCTGAAGAGACTCTGAGTAGTCAAGGTGTTCCTGAAGATAGTGGTGAAACTGTGGTAGCTGAGGTAGCAGATACTGATAGTTCAACTATTGAAGTTGGCAGGTAACAAGAGAGAAGCTAATGGACTTGCAGAAGAGGGATGCATCGTTAGCTGATTTGTTCTTCAGAGTTGTTGATCAGGAAGAGATGCAACAAACTCCTACCTGTTATTCTGAAGGAAGGTTTACTGATGAGGAAGTATAAACCTTCAGATATACCCGGAAATGCTGAATGGGGCGAATATCATCAGATTTTGATTCCATGTCCATTGAGAAAGCAAGTGGTAGCAGTAGCTCATGAATCTGGACATATGGGAGTCAGGAAGACTGTGGAGAGATCATGAGATATTTTTTCTGGCCTGGACTTCACAAAGATGTTAGCAGTTCTGTCGAGAGTGTCATACCTGCCAGATAGCTGGAAAACCTAATGAAACCATTCAGAAAGCCCCCCTACAACCATTAGAAGTTAGAGGAGAACCCTTTAAACAATGGTGATTATCGATATGGTTGGACCGCTTATTTCCGAAGACGAAGAAAGGTAATGAACATCTGTTGACATTAATGTGTCCTGTTACCAGATATCCTGAGGCGATCCCTGTTAGATAACATATCTGCCAAGATAGTTGCTGAGAAAACTATTGGAGTTTTTCTCAAAGTTTGGTATACCAGAAATTGTACAAAGTGATAGAGGAACGAAAACTTTACTTCCAAGTTATTCCAGATGTGATGAACTTATTAGGGTTAAAACAGCAGGTTTATCAACTGCTTATCATCCAGAAACTCAAGGTGCCTTAGAAAGGTTCCACCAGACATTGAAAAGTATGCTGACAAAGTATTGTTCTGAGTCAGGAAGAGAATGGGATGTTGGTTTACCTTAATGTTATTTAAAGTTAGGAATGCTTATCAAGAAAGCATGGGATGTTCACAAGAAGATGATTTTTGGAAGAGAAGTGAGAGGACCTTTGAAGATTCTTGCAGAAATTGGGTAGAAAATAAGAGGAAATCCAAGGGGGAGTATGTGAAGAACTTAAGGAAAAGGTTGGAAAGAGATTAGAAAATTCTCTTTAGAAATCTGAAAATGAGTCAAGAGAAAATGAAAAGGAACTATGACAGAAGACTAAGCTAAGAAGTTTTAGTATTGGTCAACAAGTGTTAGATTTCCCCTTACAAATAAGCTAAGAAGTTTTAGTATTGGTCAACAAGTGTTAGATTTCCCCTTATAAAAAAATTTTTTTCCAAAAAGGTCCCTACTATAAATTTCAAGGTCCCTACAGGATAATTGAGAAGTTAAGTGATAGAACTTATGTGATTGAAACACCAGAAAGAAGAAAACGACAGAGGAAGATACATGTGAACCTTTTTGAAACACTTTACTTCCCAGAAACAAGAACTGAAACTGTGTCAATAATACAGACAACTTCATCTACAAAAGACGACGACGGCTATGAATTGGGAGCTGAAAGCAAGATGAATAATTCTTCAATTTTGGAAAATTTGGAGGATAAACTGAACCATCTAAATGTTGAACAAGGTGAGCAAATTGAGTGAAGTGATTAGAAGCTTCACAGAGATTTTTGCAGATGTACCCAGACGTACTAATCTGACCAACTGAAATCAAGATCAAAGAAGAGATGGAAAATCGTTCTAAACAAAGAGCTTATCGCTTTTAATCACCTTATCATCGAGATGTTCTGAAGAAAGAAGTTCAGTATTTACTGCAACATGGATTAGCAGAACCCAGTTCAGTCATCTTCAGTTCTCCATGTTTGTTAGTGAAGAAACCTGATGGCTCCTTAGGATGTGTACTGATTATAGGAAACTGAATTCCATAAGTGTGGTGGGGACTGATAATTATCCTTTGCCTCTTATAGATCAGTTACTTGATAATATTGGGCAAGCAAAGTTTGTTTCCAGATAGACTTATTGAAAGGATATTATCAGATACCCTTAGATGAAAATACGAAGTTGCTGTCAGCTTTTATTACTCCTTTTGGATTGTATCAGTATACTGTAGTTCCGCCATTTGGTCTGATGAATGCACCAGCCACATTTCAACGAGTGATGGATCAACTGCTAGGATCTATAGAAGGAGTTGGTGTATACCTTGATGACATAGTCATTTACTCTACAACGTGGAAGAACATCTGCAGATCCTGAAGAAAGTTTTCAAGAAACTACAGAGGCAGGACTAATAGTCAGCCTAGAGAAGAGTGAGTTTTGGGAAGGCGACTGTTCAGTACCTTGGGTTTGAAGTTGGAAAAGGCCTTCTCACTCCGGTGAATGCTAATGTGGAAGGTATCCGTAAGGCTACCCCCCCCTACTACTAGGAAGCAACTACAAAGATTTTTGGGCATGGCTGGATTCTATCGTCGTTTCTGTCCAAATTTCTCAGCCGTAGTAGCTCCCTTGACAGACTTAACTAGTCCCAAGCTAAGTTTGTGACTCCCAGAATGTCAGAATCCTTTGAGAAGGTAAAAGCCATTTTAACTTCAAGACCAGTGCTTTAAGCTCCAGACTTTAATAAGAAATTTGTGATACAAGTTGATGCCTCTGATTGTGGAATTGGGAGCTGTTCTACTTCAAGAAGATGAAAATAACCCTTCTACACTCTGTGTGTTTCCTTTCTTTGAAAACTGAAAAAGCATCAGAAAAAACTATGCAACTATTGAAAAGGAAACTCTAGCCTTAACCCTCTTAAGTCGAAGCGGTAAAAAAAAAAATTGTCTCCCGTATGCCGGAGGTGTTTTCAGAGTGAGCGAGGAAGCGGAAAAAATATTTTTTTCAAAAAATCACAGCGCACTTAGTTTTCAAGATTAAGAGTTTATTTTTGGCTCCTTTTTTTTTCATTGGCTGAAGTTTAGTATGCAACCATCAGAAATGAAAAAAATTATCATTATCATATGTAAATATTGCGAAATATGATAGCGCAAAAACGAAATTTCATATATAATTGTATTCAAATCGCGCTGTGCGCAAAACGGTTAAAGGTAACAAGTTACTTTTTTTTCGTTGTAATTTACACTAAATTACAATCATTTTGGTATATAACACATTGTAAAACGATAAAAGCACACAGAGAAATATATCACAAAATAATGCATGAATCGTAACGCGCAGACGTAAAACAAATATTTTTTTTCAAAAATTCACCATAAATCTAAATATTGTCCTAGAGACTTCCAATTTCTTTCAAAATGAAGATAAATGATTGAATATTACTATACTGTAAGAGTATTAGCTTACATTGCAGTTTTTGACCATATCTGACGAGTTAAAGTTGACCAAATGTCGAATTTTATATATATATATATCTTTATATGCAATTATTTCGGAAATAAGAAAAGCTACAACCTTCAAATATTTTTCGTTTTATTCTACATAAAATTTCGCACATTTACTTATATAAAACTCTATGAAATGCCTAATATGAAACGGAGCAAATATTCCGAGAATGGTAACGTAAGCATTTCGGAGATTTGTGGCGGAGAATCCGCGCGCGGAGGGAAGGAAAGATTTTTTTTTAAATTCACCATAAATCTAAATATTTTGCTAGAGACTTCGAATTTGTTTCAAGATGAAGATAAATGACTGAATATTACTAGACTGTAAGTTGTAGCTTACAATTGCGTTTTTCGACCATTTCGGTAGAGTCAAAGTTGACCGAATGTGGTTTTTTTTCTATTTATCGTGATTTATATGCAAATATTTCAAAAAAATGAGAAAAAGCTACAACCTTCAATTTTTTTTTGTTGTATTCTACATGAAATTTCGCACATTTTCATATACAAACATTATGTACGGCTAATTTAAAATGGTGCAAACATTACCACAATCGCACGTATGATTTTTTCGGAAGAGTTACCGCGCGGACGTAAAGAAAATGTTATTTTTTTCATAAATTCACCATAAATCGAAAATATTGTGCTAGAGACTTCCAATTTGTTGCAAAATTAAGTTAAATGCTTGAATATTACTAGAATATAAGCGTTTTAGCTTACAATTGCGTTTTTTGACCATTTCGGTAGAGTCAAAGTTGACCGAAGGTTGAAATTTTGGCAATTATCGTTATTTATATAAAAATATCTCAAAACTGATAAAGCTACAACCATGGTTGTTTTTAGTTGTATTGTGCATGAAATTGCGCACATTTCCATATATAAAACTTTATATAACGGCTAATTTTAAAAATGGTGCAAACATTACCACAATCGCATGTAGTGATTTTTTCGGAAGAGTTACCGCACGGACGTAAGGAAAACGTTTTTTCAAAAATTCACCATAAATCGAAAAATTGTGCTAGAGACTTCCAATTAGTTGCAAAATTAAGGTAAATGATTGAATATTACTAGAATATAAGCGTTTTAGCTTACAATTGCGTTTTTCGACCATTTCGGTAGAGTCAAAGTTGACCAAGGTTTGAAATTTTTGGCAATTATCGTTATTTATATGAAAATATCTCAAAACTGATAAAAGCTAAAATCATGAGTATTTTATTGTTGTATTCTACATAAAAATGCGCACATTTTCATATATAATACTTCATGTAACGGCTAATTTACAATGGTACAAAAATTATGTCAAAGTGACAAATAATTTCTGAGATGTGTCACAGATACTTTTTTAGTGCGGCAAAAAAGAAATTCGCGCTTGCGCGCCTGCGTAACGATTGTAAACAAAACAACACCTTGATCCGTGAAACTCCCAGCACCCTCCCCCCAAGGCGCGTGATTCAAAAGTTTTAGGCTGGTAGGCCTATAAGTATTTTTCCTGGAATTTTACAAAAACCTTTTGTAAGTCGACGTAAAATACGTCCAGTCGGCACACGGGAGACAAAAAATGTTGACGTAAAATACGTCCAGTCAGCGTAAGAGGGTTAATCACAGCATTGAAAAAGTTTGAAGTGTATGTGAACAGACCTAGGAATGAAGAAGTTTTAGTGTTGTCTGATCACAATCCACTGTCATTCATACAGCGGATGAAAAACCATAATCAAAAACTGACCAGGTGTGTCTTTGTGCTTGCAACAGTATAATATAAAGGTTGAGCACATATCTGGTGTAAGAACAATGTAGTTGCCGATTATTTATCCCATTGTGAATCGTTGGATTCACCCCGGAATAACTAATATTCTGGGGGTAGGAATCTTATAATGTAAGTTTGGAATGCAATGATAATTGTGGTAATATGATTAATTCACATCAAAAACTTGTGTATCATGGTATGAAATGTTTATTTCTCTGTTCAGATTTCCCAATTTAAAGATACTGCCTTAGTGATCCACTTTTCATTTTTGAAGTACCGTAACACAGAGAGATGAAAGCTCATAAGCCTTTTGAAGGGAGTCGTTTTTGCTCTTTGAGAATGTCTTAGCCAAGCATTTTTTTTTTTTTTTTTTATTTTTTTTTTTCGATGTAAACACATCGCGGTCGGTCCTGTAATGGAACAAGGGAGCCATATTCATAGCTATTCCTATAGAGATGACGTAATGTTTTCGCCTTCAACTATAGACTAATCGTTTATGGGGTGAGAGAACCATTCATTCGCTTTGAGACATAGCGGCGTGCGTTATACTCTCTCTATCTTTCTCTCTAAAAAAGCTCTCTCTCTCTCGCTCGGAAATCCGACGAGCTGTATCAGTAACTTAACGTAACGAGCTGGTCACAATCATATAATTCTTAGTAATATATGTTTGTTTGTGGAATCTGAACATAAGTATTATTTTTGTTAAATCTGTGAAGGCGCCCAAGAAAATAGTGAAAAAGTGTAAAATTGTAACAGGCCTTTTGATTGACGCTGCAGCTGTGTATAAGGTATTTTTACAAATGTTGTGAAGTGCACTTCTGGGTTTTATTATTTCTAAACATTTATCTTTTGCTTTGTTCTTTTGACATTTCCTATTTTTATATGTTTAGTGTGTGTACTGTCAATGCTTTAATTGTTTTCATATTATGCATTATGTTTTTCTGCATTGTCTTTATTTTGTTTAATTAGTTTGAATAATATTCTATTGTCTACATTTTTGAATCTTACACTTTGTGAATTAACTTGCATTTAATTAAACTTAATTTCAAATTTAATTATTGCTTTGCTTTATGATTTAATTTAATTAATTTCTTGATAAACTTTGATTTAATTTTGGTTAATAATTAATTCAAGAATTAATTAAACTTTTGTTTTCAAGTAATAACAATTTCCCTGAGATTGTGAATTTCACTTATAAATTTTGAATTTAGAAATAAACTTTTGTATTTAAAATTTATATGAGCATTTCATTGAACCACCAGCTATATTTTATTTTGTTTAGGTAGAAATATAGAGTGATAATTGTGACGTTTCCCACAAATAAAACAGAATCAGAGAAATACTTAAATTTGAATTTGCACGAGGGATGCCCTTTAATTAAGATTACCTCACACATATTTTAATGAACTTAGACTGATTGTTTTCTTGACTGTTCAGTTAGAAAAAAAGGGATCACTCTTACCTTTAGAGTATTCAGTCGTTTAGTATTTGTGATGAAGGGTCAGGTGTCTGTCTGTAGTGAGGTAAGTAACAACCAGGTACTTGAATGAACTGTGCCCTAAGTACAAAGGGTGTCCCAGACCCAGGAATAAAAGGGTCTCTTGTATTAGCAAGTACAAATGGTAAGTGTAGTAACCAGATACTTGGCAATTTGGGTTAACAAATATTAATGGTGTCCAGACACAGATCTTTGACTATTTCATGCACCAAGTATTAATGGTATCCAGACCCAGATACTCTACGCCACTTCGTCACAATATATATATATATATATATATTATATATATATATATATATATATATATATATATAATATATATATATAAACTATGCACATATATGTATATATGTATATAAAACTAATTAATTTAAGGCCATTGGTAAACGATTTTGCATAAGATTTCACGAAAAAACCTTTCAATACGACAGCTTTACCGAATAAAGAAGTTATGTCTATTATTGATATTGATAAATAGAGGAGATTGTGCTGCTTAAAAAGAACCGAGTCGGGGTTGCACGTTTTAAATTACGTTATTATGTATGATGATTATTTTTATTAAGCTTTCTCAAGTTAATTAAGATGGATGAAAAAGACTTTAGTTGTAAGTTATAACAGAAGGTCGGCAGGGCAAGCGTATTTATTTAGAGCACTTGAGCGAGATAATGAAGGCATTCTAACGAGAGAGAGAGAGAGAGAGTTTCCTGTCAAAGTTAGAGATACAGCCCTATCGTAGCGAGTCTCTCTTTAATCAAGTGATTTATCAGAAACAGGTTTGTGTACGTGCCCCTGCACTACGTGTGGAAGCACCCATGTGCGGTTGTGTGCGCGCACGCGCCTCTGTGTACGCGCGTGCCTGTGCGTGTGTTCTAGTGTTTGTGTACGATTGGTTGTCGTATACCTGAGCACAGCAACTTCGAGTCAGAGGCTCAGATCTCAGTGGCTCGGCTCTGGGCAACCAACCAACCACCAGCGCTCCTTGTTATTGTTGCTGCTTGAGGGTCATCAGTGTTTTGCCACAAACCTTCGACTTTATCGCTAACGATGGGGATAATATTAGTCACCGAACGATGCTATTGCCGCTACATTAAGTTTAGACAAGTAGATTCTGTGGATAGCGCGACTGAAAAGCACAATGGGAAAGGTCTGTGTGTGTGTGAAGATGGATTCTATCTGAATCGTAGTAGAATTGAGCTGTTTCGAATGAGCGTTGGTAATATATTTGGCTGAATCTGTATGAAACATATATAATGCGGCTGAGGTGAGATCGTTTCGAGAATTCGGACCGTCTTCCGTTTCCGCATTTCTATAGAAAATGATTGTTAGATTGAAGAGAACAGGGCAGTGTTATGATGGGTGAGGGGGGAGGGGGGAGGGGGGAGGGGGGAGGGGGAGGATATTGCAAAGTGGGGACTAAGGTGATTAGTGCAATCTTCGAGAGATATTAATTCGCAGGAAACCCACCGGGAGGGAGCGATCTGAGTCTGAAGAAAGCAAAAAGTGGACATAGAGCTACTCTGCTACCGTCAGTCATCCGGCATGATCCACATTAGATACTTTGACGGGATTCATTCACGTGACTATACTCTGTTTTTTTTCCGTCTGTTCATCCGCCTGTGGTGTTTTCGTATGGTAACACTGCGTCCCAGGATTTAAATAGTTACGCTATGAGTAAGTTTTAGGTAAATAAAAAGCATTCTGGGTGTACATTTGCAACTGGAAAGTGTTTAATAATTTTACTGTATGCGAATTACACCGTTAATATTCGAAAGGATATTATTATGATTGCTGAATGTAAGCTGAATGTCACTATCTAGAGCCGGGATGCAGTGTTACCTACGCAAACACCTCAGGCGGGTGGACAGATGAAAAAAAAGCCAAGTATAGGACTGAATCATGTTTCGAACTGGGGGTAAAACAAAACTGGTAAAAATAGGCCGATCATAAACTTTATACCAGAGCGTATATTGATTTTTTTTTATTTATTTATTTATTTATTTACTTATTTATTTATTGTAATTAACAAATGCACCCGCACTCTTTTTCAACGAGTAAGCAGTCTATCCGATTTATGAGAACTGTACTGAGTATATACCTCACTCCCGGATTATCTCTATTTTGACTTTCACCCTTTTGACAATTTTTAACCATCTGGTATTGTTGGTCTTTTTGTTGACATGATAACTTTTTCTTTCCCACTGTATTTCATTCGTTCCAGAAGGTTCTCCAGAGACAAGATAAAGAGGAGAAGGAGGATCCTGATCAGGTAGAATTGGTGGTTAATCTGTCGGACTCTTTTGGGACCCAACTCCTCCCCCCCCCTTCCACTCCCAGAAGAACCGTGAAGAGCCCATCGCCACCCCCTTCCCCCAACCACCCCATCATATATACAAACATATATGTATATGTGTGCGTATGATCATGTTCCCAGTCGTAAAACACCATAAATGGAGAGAGAGAGAGAGAGAGAGAGAGAGAGAGAGAGAGAGAGAGAGAGAGAGAGAGAGACGTAAGGGTTCCGTGAAAATTCATGTTTTCTTTAATTCTTTGTTATTTATAAGTATATATTTTTCTTCGTAGGCCTATAATTGATTTTATCGTAACATATCGTGGGAGATTTTTTCCCCAGTTTTACTGAAGGTAATTCTCACAAAATGTGTCTGTGTGCGTTTGTTTATTTCTGTCGGTATTGTGTGTTTGTGTTTGTTTGTCAGAGAGAGAGAGAGAGAGAGAGAGAGAGACGACATTCTGGATTTCGGAAATAGTCTAGGATGAGGATTTAGTCTAGGATGTTGATTTTGGGTTCAATTTTGAGATTGGGTTCAAATTTGGGGTTGGGTTCAATTTTGGGTTCAATTTTGGGTTCAATTTTGAGATTGGGTTCAAATTTAGAATTGGGTTCAATTTTGGGTTCAATTTTGAGATTAGGTACAAATTTGGGATTGGGCTCAATTTTGAGATTAGGTTCAAATTTGTTATAGGGTTCAATTTTGGGTTCAATTTTGAGATTGGGTTCAAATTTGGGGTTGGGTTCAATTTTGAGATTAGCTACAAATTTGGGATTGGGTTCAATTTTGGGTTCAATTTTCAGATTAGGTTCAAATTTGTTATTGGGTTCAATTTTGAGATTGGGTTCAAATTTGGGGTTGGGTTCAATTTGGGTTCAAAATTGCGTTTGGGTTCAACTTGGGTTCAATTTTGAGATTGGGTTCAAATTTGGGATTAGGTTCAATTTTGAGATTGGGTTCAAATTTGGGATTGGGTTCAATTTTGAGATTGGGTTCAAATTTGGAATTAGGTTCAATTTTAGGATCAATTTTGAGATTGGGTTCAAATTTGGAATTGGGTTCAATTTTAGGTTCAATTTTGAAATTAGGTTCAAATTTGGGATTGGGTTCAAATTTGGTATTGGGTTCAATTTTAGGTTCAATTTTGAGATTGTGTTCAAATTTGGGATTGGGTTCAATTTTGGGTTCAATCTTGAGATCGGGTTCAAATTTGGGATTGGGTTCAATTTTGGGTCAACAGAGAGGCGTGGCGTCGTAACATCGTCAGTAGTAGTACAGAGGAGGAAGAGTTTATGGATCGGCTCCTCCTCCTTCATCTATTTATAATTTTTTTACGCTTTTTCTCTCTGCGTCTTTTTGTGTTCTATTGACGTCTTTCCAATGATTTTAATCGTAATTATAAAATAATATTATATTACAATTGCGGAAGAATGTGATATATAAAAATGAAGTCACCTAAAATTATTATAACGTTTGTAGTATTTTACGGTACTATACACAAACAAGCACGTCATTTATATAGTATATATAGATGAGTTAGCCATCAACCTAAATCACAGAAAACACACTGACATGGCAACCGTTATCAAGTCTCTCTCTCTCTCTCTCTCTCTCTCTCTCTCTCTCTCTCTCTCTCTCTCTCTCTCTCTCCCTGTATAAATGTAGTTGTCTTTGGCAAAAAGACGTGAGTATTTTAACACCTCCTTTTTGTGTTTGTTTGTTTATTTGCTTGTGTCGCTATTGGGTGTATACATGCACGCACACACACACACACACACACACACACACATATATATATATATATATATATATATATATATATATATATATATATATATATACTTCTATCTGTCTCTCTCCTTCTTCACATCCTCATCCAGTCGCCATCTTGTCCGCCAGATTCCCTCCTCCTCCTGCCGCGCGTCGCCGCCCTTCCTGTGATCGTCGGGTAATGGGGTGGGGGACCATCCCCCCCCCCCTCCCTCTCTCTCAGCTGAGTGGACAGACAGACGTCTGCGTAGTGCTGGACAGCCAGCAAACTCCTCCTCTCCCTCCACCCTTCACCCTCCCCCAGACCCCCCTCTCTCTCTCCCAGCCACCGAGCGGGTAGTGACCGAGGATGAGGTTTGAGTCAAGGATGAGGTTTGAGTTTAAGGTTTGAGTTAAGGATTAGGTTTGAGTACATGGTTTGAGTCAAGGATGAGGTTTGAGTCAAGGATGAATTTTGAGTTTAAGGTTTGAGTCAAGGATGAGGTTTGAGTTTAAGGTTTGAGTCAAGGATTAGGTTTGAGTTTAAGGTTTGAGTCAAGGATGAAGTTTGATTCAAGGATGATATTTGAGTTTAAGGTTTGAGTCAAGGATGAGTTTTGAGTTTTAGGTTTGAGTCAACTATGAGGTTTGAGTCAAAGATGAGGTTTGAGTTTAAGGTTTGAGTCAAGGATGAGTTTTGAGTTTTAGGTTTGAGTCAACTATGAGGTTTGAGTTTAAGGTTTGAGTCAAGGATGAAGTTTGATTCAAGGATGATATTTGAGTTTAAGGTTTGAGTCAAGGATGAGTTTTGAGTTTTAGGTTTGAGTCAACTATGAGGTTTGAGTCAAAGATGAGGTTTGAGTTTAAGGTTTGAGTCAAGGATGAGTTTTGGAGTAGGTTTGAGTCATGAGTTTGAGTTTAAGGTTTGATCTTGAGAGAGAGAGAGAGAGAGAGAGACTGCGTTATCTGCATCTCAAACACTTAATTGATAATATGACTCTTGTTATTGTAAACGGACGAACGATTCTTCGAGAAGAGGTTATGATGGCGTCTTATTATTATTATTATTATTATTATTATTATTATTATTATTATTATTATTATTATTATATCTATCGATATATCTTCATCATAGATGAACAAAAATAGAAGAGTTAGCCATCATCTTTCTTGTTCTCTACGAATTTAACTTACATCATAGAAAACGAATGACTGAGTATTACAGGAGGGATTAAAGATTAATTTAAAGGAAAACGAGAAAGAAAGTCTATCACGTGATCACAACGTGATCTACCATCCTGTTCCAACCTGCGGGATAATCGTCCGGTCGGGGGCGGGGGGGGGGGGGGGGGGGGAGGGGGGGGGGGGGGGTTGGCAATTTTGGTCTTTTTCTCTCTTTCTTTCTCTCTTTCTGTCTTTCTCTTTTTCTCCTTCTCTCTCTCTCTCTCTCTCTCTCTCTCTCTCTCTCTCTGATGTTGAGTTCAAAATTGAAATCACATTTGAGGGTGAGTTCAAATTTGAGTTCAAATTAATTGTTGAGTTCAAATTTGATGTTGAATTCAAAATTGAGTACAAATTTGAGGTTGAGTTCAAATTTGATGTTGAGTTCAAATTTGAGTTCAAATTTGATGTTGAGTTCAAATTTGAGTTCATATCCGTCACGCTTTGAGCAGCGCACTTTTAGTTCTTTCTTGTTAAAAGAAGGAATATTATAGAAGCCTCTTTAGTCATCTGCATCGAATGAATGATATAATAATAATAATAATAATAATAATAATAATAATAATATCGTACAATTTATGTAAAATTTAACCCATAATGAAGGCCATTAATAAAAAAATGATATATATAAAACGCTTATTATAGTTGAACCAATGCGACGGTCATAGTGAAGGTAGCACTAGGCCTAATGTAACTTGAAAGCTCTGTATGCATTTGCACAATGAGTATAATCATTATTATTCATTATATTAAAAGGACAATATTTACATAGACTTCAAAATAAATAGATAAATAAATAAATAAAATCATCACAGATTTGGTAAGTGTAATAATCGAGAACACTGGACTAGGCCTATGTATATATATTATAGCGGTTGTAGTAGACTGTGAAGTGAACGATATCTAACACTCTCTCTCTCTCTCTCTCTCTCTCTCTCTCTCTCTCTCTCTCTCTCTCTCTCTCTCTCCCACATCCTCATCCAATCGCCGCCATCTTGTCCCGCCAGATTCCTCCTCCTCCTCCTCCTCCTCCTCTTCGGGAGGCCTCCTCAGGGCGTCCCCGACCTTCCTCCTGTCCTTCAGTGGGTCTCCTCCTCCTCCAGCGATGAATGGCCTGCATCCTTTGCCCGCTTCCCTCCCTCCCTCCCTCCCTCCCTCCCTCTTTAGTCCCTCCTTCAATAGACAGTCATTCGTTTTCTATGATTTCCCGAGATCTAAGGGAGAAGAAGGAGGGAAGGAAGAGTTGTTGTTTCCCTTTCTCTCTCTCTCTCTCTCTCTCTCTCTCTCTCTCTCTCTCTCTCCTTCTTCTTTCAATCTCTTGGATTCTCTCTGAGAGAGAGAGAGAGAGAGAGAGAGAGAGAGAGAGAGAGAGAGAGAGAGAGAAGCCATTCATAAACAAAAGTATTATATTATATTCGTATTATAAAAGGCAACGAAATGAGACGGAAATTCTTAGTTTTGTGAAAACCCAAAACAATAAATGGTATGAAACGCTTTAGTTTGAGTTTGAGATCCAGTTCCCGTTTCAGTTTTAGTTTCAATTCCAGTTTGAGTTTGAGTTTCAGTTTCATTATCAGTTAGAGATTCAGTTTCATTTTGAGTTCCAGTTTCAGTTTCATTTCGAGTTTCATTTCCTGTTTCAGTTTGAGTTACAGTTTCATTATCAGTTCAAGATTTAAGGTTCAGTTCCAGTTTCAGTTTCAGTTCCAGTTTCATTTTGAGGTTCAGTTTCAGTTCCAGTTTCAGTTTCAGTTTCGGTTTCGGTTCCAGTTTCAATTTCAGCTTCATTTTGAGTTTCAGTTTTTGTGGTTCCAGGTTTCAAGTTTCCAGTTTCGTTCATTTTGGGTTTCAGTTTCAGTTTCAGGTTCAGCTTTCAGTTCCAGTTTCAGTTTCATTTTGAGTTTCAGTTCTAGTTTCAGTTTCAGCTTTAGTTCCAGTTTC
>NC_061098.1:41226676-41245967 GCF_015104395.2 Macrobrachium nipponense
TGTCTGTTTGTCTGTCTGTCTGTCTCTCCATACACACAACCAAACACACACACACACACACACACATATATGTATATATATATATATATATATATATATATATATATATACTATATATATATATATATATATATATATATATCTTTACTTATCTGTCTCTCTCCTTCTTCACATCCTCATCCAGTCGCCATCTTGTCCGCCAGATTCCCTCCTCCTCCTCCCGCGCGTCGCCGCCCTTCCTGTGATCGTCGGGTAAAGGGGCGGGGGACCATCCCCCCCCCTCCCTCTCTCTCAGCTGAGTGGACAGACAGACGTCTGCGTAGTGCTGGACAGCCAGCAAACTCCTCCTCTCCCTCCACCCTTCACCCTCCCCCAGACCCCCCTCTCTCTCCCCGCCACCGAGCGGGTAGTGACCGAGGATGAGGTTTGAGTCAAGGATGAGGTTTGAGTTCATGGTTTGAGTCAAGGATGATGTTTGAGTCAAGGATGAATTTTGAGTTTAAGGTTTGAGTCAAGGATGAATTTTGAGTTTAAGGTTTGAGTCAAGGATGAATTTTGAGTTTAACGGTTTTGAGCTCAAGGATGAATTTTGGAGTTTGAATTTTGAGTCAAGGTGAGGTTTGGATTTAAGGTTTGGAGTCAAAGAAACCCCTGAGTGTTTTGAGTTTAAGGTTTTGAGTCAAGGATGAAGTTTGATTCAAGGTCATGATATTTGAGTTTAAGGTTTGAGTCAAGGATGAGGTTTGAGTTTATGGTTTGAGTCAAGGATTAGGTTTGAGTTTATGGTTTTAGTCAAGGATGAGGTTTGAGTTTAAGGTTTGAGTCAAGGATTAGGTTTGAGTTTAAGGTTTGAGTCAAGGATGAGGTTTGAGTTTAAGGTTTGAGTCAAGGATTAGGTTTGAGTTTAAGGTTTGAGTCAAGGATGAAGTTTGATTCAAGGATGATATTTGAGTTTAAGGTTTGGAGTCAAGGATGAGTTTTGAGGTTTTAGGTTTGAGTCAAACTATGAGGCGTTTGAGTTTAAGGTTTGATGTTGAGAGGAGAGAGAGAGAAAGAGAAGTGACGAGAGAGAGACTGCGCTTAATCTGCGTCTCAAACACTTCAATGATAAATATGACTCTTGTTATTGTAACGAACAGAAACGAACTTCTTCGAGAAGAAGGAGGTTATGATGGCGTGTTATTATTATTATTATAATTATTAATTAATTATTATTATTATTATTATTATATTATACTTATCGATATATCTTCATCATAGATAGAAATGAACAAAAAGTACGAAGTAGTTAGCCATCAATTTTCTTTTTTGTTCTCTACGAATTTAACCGTACAACAACAGAAAAACGAATGACTGGTGTATTACAGGAGGGACTAAAGATTAATTTAGAGGAAAAAAGAGAGAAAGAAAGAAAGTCTATCACGTGATCACAACGTGATCTACCATCCTGTTCCAACCTGCGGGATAATCGTCGGGTCGGGGGTAGGGGGTGGGGGGGGTTGGGGGGGGGTTGGCAATTTTGGGTCTTTATTCTCTCTTTCTTTCTTCTTTTTCTTTTTCTTTCTTTGCGTTTTCTTTTTTCTTCCTTATTCTCCTCTCTCCTCTCTCTCTTGATGTTGAGTTCAAATTTGATGTTGAGTTCAAAAATTGAGTTCAAATTTGACTGGTTGAGTTCAAAATTGAGTTCAAAAATTAAGTTCAAACTAATTGTTGCGTTCAAATTTGATGTTGAGTTCAAAATTGAGTTCAAATTTGATGTTGAGTTCAAAATTGAGTTCAAACTTGATGTTGAGTTCAAAATTGAGTTCAAATTTGATGTTGAGTTCAAAATTGAGTTCAAAATTAAGTTCAAACTAATTGTTGAGTTCAAATTTGATGTTGAGTTCAAATTTGAGTTCAAATTTGAGGTTGAGTTCAAAATTGAGTTCAAATTTGATGTTGAGTTCAAAATTGAGTTCAAACTTGATGTTGAGTTCAAAATTGAGTTCAAATTTGATGTTGAGTTCAAAATTGAGTTCAAATTTAATGTTGAGTTCAAATTTGAGTTCAAATTTAAGTTCAAATTAATTGTTGAGTTCAAATTTGCTGTTGAGTTCAAATTTGAGTTCAAATTTGAGGTTGAGTTCAAAATTGAGTTCAAATTTGATGTTGAGTTCAAAATTGAGTTCAAACTTGATGTTGAGTTCAAAATTGAGTTCAAATTTAATGTTGAGTTCAAATTTGAGTTCAAATTTAAGTTCAAATTAATTGTTGAGTTCAAATTTGAGTTCAAATTTGAGTTCAAATTGAGGTTGAGTTCAAAATTGAGTTCAAATTTGATGTTGAGTTCAAAATTGAGTTCAAACTTGATGTTGAGTTCAAAATTGAGTTCAAATTTGATGTTGAGTTCAAAATTGAGTTCAAATTTAATGTTGAGTTCAAAATTGAAATCACATTTGAGGTTGAGTTCAAATTTGAGTTCAAATTAATTGTTGAGTTCAAATTTGATGTTGAATTCAAAATTGAGTACAAATTTGAGGTTGAGTTCAAATTTGTTGTTGGGTTCAAATTTGAGTTCAAATTTGTGGTTGAGTTCAATTTTGAGTTCAAATTTGATGTTGAGTTCAAATTTGAGTTCAAATCTGAGGTTGAGTTCAAATTTGAGTTCAAATTTGAAGTTGAGTTGTAATTTGTTGTAGGGTTCAAATTTGTGTTCAAATTTGTGGTTGAGTTCAATTTTTATTTCAAATTAATTGTTGAGTTCAAATTTGATGTTGAGTTCAAATTTGAGTTCAAATTTGAGGTTCAGTTCAAATTTGAGTTCAAATTTAAAGTTGAGTTCAAATTTGATGTTGAGTTCAAATTTGAGTTCAAATTTGAAGTTGAGTTCAAATTTGATGTTGAGTTCAAACTTGAGTTCAAATTTGATGTTGAGTTCAAACTTGAGTTCAAATTTGATGTTGAGTTCAAATTTGAGTTCATATCCGTCACGCTTTGAGCAGCGCACTTTTAGTTCTTTCTTGTTAAAAGAAGGAATATTATAGAAGCCTCTTTAGTCATCTGCATCGAATGAATGATACAACAACAACAACTAATAATAATCCAATAATAATAATAAATAATAATAATAATAATAAATAATAATAATAATAATAATAACTAATAATAATCGTACAATTTATTGTAAAAGTTTAACCCATCAATGACAAGGCCATTAATAAAAAAATGATATATATAAAACGCTTATTATAGTTGAACCAATGCGACGGTCATAGTGAAGGTAGCACTAGGCCTAATGTAACTTGAAAGCTCTGTATGCATTTGCACATATATATCTAGTAATTCATTATATTTAAGGACATACTTACATAGACTTCAAAATAAATAGATAAATAAATAAATTAAAATCATCACAGATTTGGTAAGTGTAATAACTCGAGAACACTGGACTAGGCTATGTATATATATTATAGCGGTTGTAGTAGACTGTGAAGTGAACGTATTCTAACTCTCTCTCATTCTCTCCTCTCTCTGATTCCCTCGGATTCTCTCTCTCTCTCTCTCTCTCTCTCTCTCTCTCTCTCTACATCCTCATCCAATGCGCCCCAATCTTTGTCCCGCCATATTCTCCTTCCTCCTCCTCCCTCCTCTTCTGGGAGGCCTCCTCAGGGAGCGTCCCCGACCTTCCTCCTGTCCTTCAGTGGGTCTCCTCCCCTCCTCCAGCGATAAGAATAGATGAAACTGAACGATTTTGTTAGTAAAAATAAAAATGGGGTGAAGAGAATTATACTCTATAAGTAATTAGTTTCCCGTCCACGATGCAGCGTGACTAGTAGTCAATACCCCTTTGACCTTAGACATTTTACAAGATATTACATGACGACGTGTCATCCTAATTTCTGTATAACACTTGTACTCTACAAGACGTGTTATCGATATACGCAGGAATTAGCTGCTCAACTGTTTCCATGAGTGATGAGTTCAGTTTATTCGTTTGGAGACTAAGAATCAGACTTAGGCTACCATTGTTAATTACATTTCGGATTTATAAAGGAAAATTATTTTTACATAATATAATTAACATTAGAAACATTGAAATTGAACTGTTCAGATTAAGACGAACCTTGGAAGTATTAAATACTTGTTTGGGGTAGAGTTTTTAATTGGAATACCTATTAGTTTGAGACCGGAGTCACTTGCTTATAATGCTTTTATATCTCGTGAATTTTATGCTCTGAAAACTTTGCCCCAAAAATAAGTCATTACAAAATGGTTTTTTTTTTTTTTTTATCGGGTTTTCTACCTGGAAAAGGAGTCGTCTATTTTGAGAGGTGTGCCCAAAATATGTGCATCTTTGTAGGAGTGTGGTATTTTACTTATTTTGGCCAATCACACCACTTTACTTTGTACCAGCAGGGGATAAATGCAATTCACCCCTAGTGCAAGAAAGAGGAAAACAACAGTAGACAAAATCTTTACGAAGAGAGATATACACGAAGGTACCAAACAAAAATAGAAATTCCCCATTACAGACATTTTTGTTACCATATTAAATGGCCCCCCAGTGCTAGGAAGGCTTCAGATACAATTTGTCAGTTTTAGGGTTTTGACATAAGGAAAATCATAGACCATCTTTATACACGGGTATCTACATAAAGTACCAAGCAAAAAAGGAACTTTTAATATTAGGTCATGGAACCAAAGGGTATATGACGCTACTATTATTATTAGAACCAAGGGTACTAGATGCTCTGTACAGGTAAGAGGACTATAGAATAACATAGAAGCTTTAGGGAAGACTATAATAATATTACTCAGAAGATGAACCTATTATATGAAAAATAAATGCCACCACCACAGACGCCATTTCACTTGAAATCCAAGCAACAAATGCACGGTTGATGTGAATCTCCTATAGCTGCCAGCATGCCAGAATGTTTTTCACAATTTCCAGGCTCCGCAGTTCCCAGTTGACAGCATTTCATTTGAAGATCCTGAAAAGTCAGAAATCTGTATATATAAATATATATATATATATATATATATATATAATATAGATATAATATATATATATATATATATATTATATATATATTAAATATATATATATAGACCCCACATACATATATATATATATAATATATATATATATATATATATATATATATATATATATATATATATATATATATATATATATATATATCTATATATATAGATATACAGATATATATTTTTCGTTGATCGAAGCATAACTTCGCATTTAGGAAATTACTTTTAATGCTGGTAGTGGTACATCATCATTTCTCACGGAAGAGCACTTGAGCTTTTCCATCCGTCAGCAGACTCTTCTTTCAGCCAATAATCCTTCTTTCCTTTCCAAAAAACAAAACAAACAAAGTCAGCAAAATCTGGAATCTTCTACGAGCTCTGGAAACTCATGGATCCTTCCAGGAGTTTCCCTAAAAGCGGTGCCCTCGCTATGGAAAAGGTCAGTTTTCTTCAAATCCTTATTTTGTTATATAATTTCTTATTGTTATTACCATTACCATCAAAATTCAGTTTCCAAACATTCCCATGGAATACTAACTGTAAAAGGTTATTTTACACAAAGTAGAAGGCCTGGTTATATGACGTGGTATAACTTGGAGAGAGAGAGAGAGAGAGAGAGAGAGAGAGAGAGAGAGAGAGAGAGAGAGAGAGAGAGAAAAGAAATTGCATTTATTTATTCAACCATAGAAGAACAGAACAGTGAACCCCCAAACCTGCAGACTCACTTATTCATGGATTTCTCTCTGGAACACATACCTCCATTATTTGCGGAAAATTCGCCTATTCACGGTGTTTTTCTATGAGAAATATTCACAAATCCTGGTTTTTTTTTCTTTTATCAATTTCATTATACAATACACTTTTTGTGATAAAACTATTAAAAAACAGGTTTAAATATTTCTTGATGCTTAACTAACAAAATAGGCAGTTCTAAGCATTTTTATTATAGGGTTTCAACTATTCACGAATACTGTATATTCATACAAACCACAAAATCTCAAGTAAAGATGAATGGCGCTCTATATAGCATTAGTTTCATGGCCTTGCTGAAAAGAATCAGCACTGGCAACAGTGACACATTTATCAAGTCTGAGGGTCTGATATGTAAACGGTAGGTTGCAGACTCTTTGGCCACACTTTTAACAGTAAAGAGAGCGAAAGAGTTCTGGTAATGAGAAGTGGGGCAACATGGCACCTCTAGATCGTGGGTAGGATGGGAAGAACAGCCAAACTACCTATCTTTAGCTGAACTTCAAAGGAAAAAGAATTTGGCATAAAATATTGGGAGTCCCCCTTATTTAGAAGCAGTAAATCATTCACAAAAGAAGAGAGCTTATATGGGTCATTAATTCTGCTAATACATTCCTTTAACATACATTTTCACATTCATATATGCTTTTCTTTTTCTTGAAGGAGTAGACTGTTTAATCAAGCATTTCATATTTCCTTAGTCCATTCACTCTCGGGCAATTAACAAATTAATCAAATCAGTTTGAACAAAAAGAGACAGTTAAATAATAACTTATATAGAGGAACTATACATTTGTCTCATAAATCGTAACATTGTTCAAATGACCCAACAGAATTCTCCCATAACCACAGTCGCAGTTTTGCCCGCAAAATCTCGAGACGCATGCACCCTCGAATGTCTTAGTGTGTGTAAAAAAGACTTTGCTGGGAAATGAAATTTTAATCCTTCCCGACACTCTGAAATATAACGATTTCCGCGAACAAAGCCCTAAAAGTATACATATCGTGGATACGGAAGTTATAAATATCGCATTTTTTTATTGTTGCTAATTTTTAATCACGCCCAACCAGTCGTGGATGAATCTCTCTGATAATCTATCTAAAGTAATATCCGTAAAGTCATTCAAGCAGAGGGTGATTCAGCAGAAATTTTTTTTTTATCTTTTACCTGAATACCAGGAAGTTCTCCCGCTAGCGAGTGATCTCTGGGAAAAAACGGATATAATTTAACACAAACTACGGTCTAAGGACAAACATTAAGCTATATACGTACCTTCGTGTAGACTTTCAATGAAATTTCAAAATAGAGATAAATGAAGTTGAAAAATGTTAGTAATAGGAGCCATTAGGAAATCAAATAAGCCCATATAATTTTTCCCTCAAATGTCATGCCATAAAAGATCGGACTTCTTGGCGTATCTGCGTAGATTCTGTCGCTTAAACAAGGAAAACGAGTTCCGATAGTTTCCAGTGCGATGTACCGACGACATCTTATTTCTGTTTAGGTTAGAATAAATTTTTTGTTTTCACCAACTTGGACTTACTTGAAGGCTTTTACCTGAATACCATTACCTAAGTGATTGTACCTCATACACCGTTTTCAGCACACCCAGGGGACATTATCAATTTTTACGTATGCCTCCGGCTTACGTTGCGCCCCAAATTACAATATAGTGTTTGGAGATTTTTAGGGGATACCCTACATGCCTATATGGATGATCTTGTAATCTTTTCTAATACCTTAGAAGTACATTCACATAAAGTAGCGTAGTGCTACAGAGACCAAAGACAAATAATCTCAGAGTAAAATATACTAAATGTGAGTTTTTAAAAAAACCGAACATGTTTATCTAGGTTTTATGTGTCTGGTCAAGGTCTTAAAAGTAGTCCATGGTAAGGTGTCGGCTATTCATAACTTTCCGGTACTTATTAACGTAAAAGGGGGATACAGCACTTTTGCGCTGTAGTGGGTTATTACAATCGTATGCAAATATGTAAACTCTTCAATCATGACGCTCCTTTACAGATCTTACGAAGAAGAGCGTTAGATTTATTATGGTCTAAAAAGCATCAACAGGCGTTCGAATATCTTAATAGCGGAATAATGCAGCTTACCTAACTTAAAAAATCCCTGATTTAAATAAGGAATTTTTTTTTATTGCAACAGACGCCTCAGACCAAGGGGTAAGAGGGATACTACTTCAGTAATATGATAAACAGTTCTTTCCTATAGCTTTATTCACGTAAACTAAAGCCCTCTGAAAGTAAATATGCAGTAATAGGCAAGGAAGGGCTAGGTATCTTTAACAATAGTACATTTTAAGTTTCATAATCTATGGCTATCCTGATAAAGCCTAAACCTTTAAGAACATGAGTCCTTTACCGAGTTTTTCAAAGGCTTTAATCACAGTCCAAAAGGACTCGGTGACAAATGATCATTCGGTCTTTGGAGCCAAGCCAAGATAAGAAATCCACCTGGTGAAAGCAATTAATCATAGCTGACGCAATTATCCCGCAATCCCGCACCATACCGCAAAGAACATTAATAGACTAAAAGATATAGAAAATCCGTACCTATTGTTAAAACCGTATCTAAACAAGAAAATTCCTTAACCCAAGAGATCGCGAGCATTGAATATTTCTGGGTCGGAGCGCAGATCCTGTTACAAACTGAACAAAGCAAGTGTCAGCAGCAATAAACACCAAACAATAAACACTTCGAAACGGAAACAGGGTCAGCGGCTAAGCATAAACAATACACACTTCGAGCAGAAACCCTAAAGCAAAAGTATAATTTAAAGTATGTGTATCAGAATAATGTAATCAAATGTAATATTATATGTAGGTCTGTGACGAGGTAAACCCACCCGAAGAACACAGCAGATGACTAACGACCAGGTATTAGTAATAATCTCTTTCATACCAATCGTCATAAACTGGTTGCATTCCGTCATCCAGGGTTCCCTACTATGTCACAGAAAGCCAAATCACTATTTTACTGGCCTACAATGCTTACAGATATAAAAAGCACATAAACTGATTGTAACACGTGTCATGAAGACAAGGGGACACACTAAGACACCTGTCAGTTTAGGAGCCTATCCTGTGCCAAATCAATCCTTGAAGAATATACGTAGAATTATTAACAGAATTACGAGTCGACAGAAGGGAATAAAACCGTTCTTAGTGTTAATAGTTCCTTGACACGTTATATAGAATTAATAGCACTAAAAACAAACACGCAATTGAGTGCGTTAGGAATATTTATGAGTGCTAATCAGTAAATATGGAATTCAACACATAATAATCTGTGAACTCGGGTGGTGTAAATCAATAATAATCTCCTTAACACGTTGTGTGAATTCCTTTCCATTAAGAAAACCAATAATATATTTATCACCCAGAGTCAATCGGTTTGGTAGAATAACGGATAATTAAATAGGAAGTGTCAATGTCTTACGAGTTACAACTCGTGATGTTGGATCCGAACTGGATTATAGCGGTTTCTCGCAGTTTTTAAATACGTTTATCATTTATACTCTTGTATCTATAGAATTGATGCCGCAAGTAGCCTTATACGGTACGCCGCTAGAACACTTTTCCACATATTCAAGCCAACCATTAATAATCAAATATATATAAAAAAAAATATAAATAAATAAATATAAAAAAAATAAGATAAATATGGATACAAGTGGAGTCAATATAATACACTCCGTAAGAAGTCGGAAGGGTTACAAATTATAATAAAAAGGAATCACGATAAAATCAATAAGCAAAAACGTAACCATAGGTTAATTAAAATATCTAAATATATATGCGTAAAGATTTGAACTCTAACTTAACGCTTTAGTAATGACAAATAAGCTAAAAGTTCAAACACATATCCAAAAACCTACTGACATATTGTCTGTCCCGGTGATTTATATTCGTAGTCAATGAAAAAAAAAAAAATTAAATAAATAAATAAATAAATAAACTAATAATAAATAAAATAAATAAAATAAAATAAGAGAGATTTTAAAGTCAGGAAGTCTAGAAGTGAAAATGTTATCTATGGAATAATCCTATAGAATCTTATACAGGGCTAATAATATATATAGAATTTGTATGGAAACCTTTTTCATATAGTTTGAATAAGGAATATTTAATTAACATAATTACAATTATGCAGATTTTCCAAACATGAAACTAATATATTGTTCAATTTTGGTACTGTTTTTTTTTTTCAGACATTCTTCTCATGCGGGTGGAGAATTAAAAACACTAAAATATCATTTGAAAATACTAAAGTCGTATCTCTTACAGCAAGTAACGTAACTCTTAGCTGGCTGAGAGCAATCTCCTGCCAAGTGACGACGTCATCATTGCCGTAATCAGCATTTGTTCCTTTTAACCTCAATAATCTGCTTACACAGGCTTCATCTGTGTGTCGTCTCTGCTTGCAAAACGCAGATTGACTGGAGAAAGGAATGCGTTAGTTCATGAACTTCACATGTGGTTTATATATGTATTTATTATCATTTATTTATTTTTACTTATTTATTTACTCTTGGTTATTTATTTACTCTTGGTTATTGGAGGAAGGAAATCGATGGAGGAAGAAATCGAGGGAGGAAGGAAATCGAAAGAATTTCGATAAAGAAGGAATGGAGGAGAAAGGAAAGAATTTCGATAAAGAAGGAAGAAGGAAGAACGTAATGATAATTTGTTCCTCTTTTCGAGTAAGTGAAATCTGGCGCTGAAAGTCCTTAGACTCTTTTTCCAACTTTCTTCGAACGTCTGAAATGTAAAACCGCATATCATTAAAGGCCATCAACTTTGCATCGAGTAAGCGAAAATTGGGCGCTGAAAGTCCGTAGATTTTTTTCTTTTGTTTTGTTTTTGACACTTTGTTGGACTTCTTTTTTTTTTGGACAATTTGCACCATGGACGAGAGCTGGTTTTTTCTCCCCCTCCTTCTCCTCCCTCCTTTCTCTTTTTTTATTTTTTTTCTCATTATCCTCCCCTCCTTCTCCTTTTTTTCCCTCCTCCTCTCTCCTCCTTTTGCCTTTTTTTCCTCCCCCCCTCATTTTATTCCTTTTTTTCCCCTCCTCCTTTCCCTTTTTCTCCTACCTTCCTCCTCCTCCCTCTTCCATTCCTCCTCTTCCTCCCCTCTTTTTGGTCCTCCCCCTCCTTCTCCTACCTTCCTCTCTCCTCCTTCTTCCTTCCTTCATTCTTTCTTTTTCTTCTCCTTCCCTTTTTTCACTTCTTCTTCTTCTTCTTCTCTCCCATCCCTTCCTTAGAGTCTCTCCATCCGTAAATTTCCCTCCCCCCTTATTTCCTCTCCCTTAACGTCTCTCTCTCTCTCTCTTCCTTAAAGTCTCTCCATCCGTAAATTTCCCTCCCCCCTCCCCCCTATTTCCTCTCCTTAACGTCTCTGACGTTATCTCAGACGCTCAGCAGCACACTCCCCACCAAGGAGTTCTGCCACGAGTCCAGCTTACTCAGTTTCACTTACCTTCATTATGAGCATTGGCTGACGTCTTTGATACGCCCTCACCTTTCACTTCGTCACAGCAAGGTTTCTGCTCTGTTGTTTCCACATTCGCTTTTTCATTTCAACAAACACTTTCAGCCATCTTTCCGGGAAGCCCAACGATTCAGTACAAGTGCACACTCTTTTATTATACAGAGCTGCGGACTCAATCAGTGACTTGCCCCAGTCCAAAGGCTGTAGTCTTTGTTAACAACATTGCTTCACCTTTCTGCTTCGAAAACGTTCTCTCTGACCCTCAGACTGGATCACTCCCCCCTCTTAGGAGCATCCACGAGTGGAGCTTACTCATTTTTCAATCAGCAGTGGCTCGCGTCATTGAGACGTAACTTTCATTCTCTCACAAACACTTCAATTTCAATCAAACCCACCATTTTCACATTTGACCATTATTCTCAGACGCTCAGCGACATCACTCCCCTCACCTATGGAGGCGCTGCCACGAGTCCCAGCTTACTCATTACTGAGTCAGTTGGGCCTGGCTGATTCCCATTGATATGTCATTCACCTTTCTGCTTCCAAAACGTTCTCTCTGACCCTCAGACTGAATAACTCCCCCCTCTTAGGAGCATCCACGAGTGGAGCTTACTCATTTTTCAATGAGCAGTGGCTCACGTCATTGAGACGTAATTCATTCTCTCACAAACAGTTTTAAAGATCCTTCTTAAGGTTTCATTTTAATGTTACGACTTTTCCTTTATACATCATCATTGCTTTGTTCATGTGCTCAAACTCAATCAATCAATCAAAAGACCGCCAGTCTGAATGCCTTCCTCTTTAATATTGACATTACTTCAAGGACATCGTCTCCAACCTTCAATGCCATACCTCCCCACCACATAGGAGCATTGGCACGAGTGCAGCATACTCAATTATACTTACCTCCATTATTATTATTACCCACATTCATTTTCATTGAGCACTGACTCACGTATCTGACATGTCCATGATATAAATGTCTATATAAAGTTTCGGCTATCGTTCCGGCTCGTCTAAGGATTCTGTACAATGACATGTGCTCTCCCTCAATCAATCAAAGACCGCCAGTCTGAACGCTTTCCTGTTTATTACGAACATTACTGTCAAGGATCATCGTCCTCCAACCCTCATTGCCATATTATACCTTCGCCCACCTCATAGGAGTATTGGCACGAGTGGCAGCTCATTCAAACTTTTAGTTTAGCTTCTATTATTATTTGCCCCAGCTGCTCTTATTATTATTCTTTACCCAGCTCTATTATTATTTAGCCATCATTCATTTTCAATTGAGCCACCTGGCTTTACGTATCTGATTCATGTCCATGGATAGAAAATTTCTAAATAAACATTTTCAGCTACCTTTCCGGCTCGTCTAAGACGATTCAGTAGAATGCACACTCATTATTCATACAAAGCTGATGAATTCATTCATAAAAAAACTTCTAATGATCCTTCTTAAGGTTTCATTTTAATGTTACGACTTTTCCTTTATACATCATCACTTTTGCTGCTGCACATTCATTGCTTATTCATGTGCTCTCACTCAATCAATCAAAGACCGCCAGTCTGAATGCCTCCCTGTTTATTATTAACATTACTTCCAGGACATCGTCTCTAACCATCAGTGCCATACCTCCCCGCCCCATAGGAGCATTGGCACGAGTGCAGCATACTCAATTATACTTACCTGTATTATTACCCACATTCATTTTCATTGAGCATTGGCTTATGTATCTGACATGTCCATGATAGAAATGTCTATATAAACAGTTTCGGTTATCTTTCCGGCTCGTCTAAGGATTCAGTACAGTGCCATACCTCCCCGCCCCATAGGAGTATTGGCACGAGTGCAGCTCATTCAATTTTAGTTAGCTCTATTATTATTTGCCCAGCTCTATTATTATTTACTCGCATTCATTTGACATGTGCTCTCCCTCAATCATTCAAAGACCGCCAGTCTGAATGCCTTCTGTTTTATTATTAACATACTTCAAGGACATTGTCTCCAACCCTCAGTGCCGCCACACCTCCCCGCCACATAGGAGTATTGGCACGAGTGCAGCTCATTCGATTTTAGTTTGCCCAGCTCTATTATTATTTGCCCAGCTCTATTATTATTAATCCACATTCATTTTCATTGAGCACTGGCTTACGTATCTGACATGTCCATGATAGATATTTCTAAATAAACATTTTCGGCTATCTTTCCGGCTCGTCTAAGACGATTCAGTAGAATGCACATTCATTATTCATCCAAAGCTGATGAATTCATTCATAAAAAACTTCTAATGATCCTTCTTAAGGTTTCATTTTATTGTTACGACTTTTCCTCCATTCAAATAATCACTTTCGGCCATCTTTCCGGCTCGTCTAAGATTCAGTAACTTGGCACACTCTTTGCTTATAGAGAGTTGCTCACTCAATCAGTAGACCGCCAGTCCGAAGGCCTTAGTGTTTCTTAACACTGACACTTTTCCTTCAAACGAGTCAACAAATATGCTGCTCATTTACTAATGCTTTTACAGATTTCCTGACTCAATCAATGACCGCCAGTCCGAAGGTCTTCCTGTCTATTTCGATTGCTGTTCATTTCTTTTTCAAAGACACCATCTGCATTGCTCAACGCCAATCCTCCCCCCAACTAGGAGAACTGGCATGAGTCGAGCTTACACCTCTTCTATTTATCCACATTCATTCATTTCAAAATGACCTCTGGCTCATGTCTTTGAGACTTCCTTATAATTTTACTCCTTTTTCCATTCTATTCTTAGGACTTTTGCTTCATTTAAATAAACAGTTTTGACCATCTTTCCGGCGAGTCTAAAGACTGGGTAGAATCCGTATTCATTCATAAAAAAAAAACTTCAAATGATCCTTCTTAAGGTTTCATTTTATTGTTACGACTTTTCCTCCATTCAAATAATCACTTTCGGCCATCTTTCCGGCTCGTCTAAGATTCAGTAACTCTCTTTGCTTATAGAGAGTTGCTCACTCAATCAGTAGACCGCCAGTCCGAAGGCCTTAGTGTTTCTTAACACTGACACTTTTCCTTCAAACGAGTCAACAAATATGCTGCTCATTTATTAATGGTTTTACAGATTTCCTGCCTCAATCAATGACCGCCAGTCCGAAGGTCTTCATGTCTATTTCGATTGCTGTTCATTTCTTTCTCAAAGACACCATCTGCATTCCTCAACGCCAGTCCTCCCCCCAACTAGGAGCACTGGCATGAGTCGAGCCTACACCTCATCCATTTATCCACATTCATTTATTTATTTCAAAATGACCTTTGGCTCGTGTCTTTGAGACGTCCTTATAATTCCATTCGATTCTTAGGACTATTGCTTTATCTAAATAAACAGTTTTGACCATCTTTCCGGCGAGTCTAAAGACTGGGTGGAATCTGTATTTTTAGACTGGCGTTTTCATTTTATTGTTACGACTTTTACAGATTTGCTTACTCAATCAATGACCGCCAGTCCGAAGGTCTTCCTGTTTATTTCAATTGCTTTTCACTTGCTTTTCAAAGACACCAACTAGGAGCACTGGCATGAGTCAAGCTTGCACCTCTTCTACTCATCCACATTCATTTATTTCAAAATGACCTTTGGCTCGTGTCTTTGAGACGTCCTTAAAATTTCATTCGATTCTTAGGACTATTACTTCATAAACAGTTTTGACCATCTTTCCGGCGAGTCTAAAGACTGGGTTAAATCCGTTTTGATTGACTGGCGTTTTCATTTTATTGTTACGACTCTTACTCATTCGAAATAAACAGTTTCGACCATCTTTCCGGCCAGTCTAAAGATGCAGTACTATGCACACTCACTGGTTATAGAGAGCTGCAGACTTCATCAGCGACTGCCAGTCTGAAGGCTTAGCTGTTTATCCAAATTCATATTTCCTTCGTCGTACATAAAGTTCTCATGATCCTTCTTAAGGTTTCATTTTATAGTTACGACATTTATCTCATATAAATCATTAATTTTGGACATCTTTCCGGCTCGTCTCAATACTGAGTACATTGCAGGCTCATTCCTCTCATAATCTTTCTCATAGTTAGGACTCTTGTTCCATATAAATGATCAAGTTTTGGCCATCTTTCTGCATCGTCTGAGCAGTAAGTGAAATGCACAATAATTTTTCCTGAGAATACTGCTGCAGTTGTCTCAGTCAAAGACCGCCAGTCCGAATACCAAAATATATGACACATTCAGTTCCCTTCTCTCCCTTCCATCATTCAAATAATCACTTTCGGCCATCTTTCCGACTCGTCTAAGGTTTCAGTAACTTTGCATACTCACTGGTTATAGAGAGCTGCTGCTGCTGCTTACTCATATCAGTAGACCACCAGTCTGAAGGCCTTAGTGTTTCTTAAAAATGCCACTTTACTTTTCCTTCGAATAAATTATCACTTTTGGTCATCTTTCCGGCTCGTCTAAGGACTAAATACTTTGCACCTTCATTGCTCAAACAGTGCTTCTGACTCTAATGCTAGACCGCCAATTTCAAGGCCTTTCTCTTTGCTGTCATTGATTCATCTTTCTCTTCTTTTAAAGAAGTTGTCTCGGACCCTCAGCGCCATATCTCCCCGCCCCATAGGAGCATTGGCACGAGTGAAGCTTACTCATTTCTTGAGACGTCTTATCTCATTTCCTTCAGTATAGTTAAGACTATTGTTTCAAATGAATCATCAGTTTCGGCCATCTTTCTTTCTCGTCTAAGCATTGAGTAGAACGCACAGTTGTTCCAGAGAGGAAGCAGCTGTATCAATCCCAGACCGCCAGTCCGAACACCAACACATATTCCAAATTGAGTTCCCTTCTCTCGTCGAACTCTCTTTTTACAGATTAAAGGCTAAAGAAAAATCACCAGTCTGCGACGGACATGTCAGCGCCGCAAACTATTCTCTCTCTCTCTGTCTCTCTCTCTATGTCTCTATCTCTCTGTCTCTATCTCTTTAAATCAAATATTCGTCATCTCCGATACTACTGCCAGCCCCTCTTAAAGAGCACTGGAAATAGATGAGCTTACTTGGATTTATTCAAGAATTGGCTCTATCATCGAGACGTTCTTTATCTAGGCCTTTGACTCTCTCTCAACTTTAATTTTCGTTTTCGGCCTTTGACTCGGGGCCTCTCTCAGCCTGAAAGTCATATTTGCTTGGATTGATCCAAGAATTAGCTCTGCCTTCGAAACGAAAAATTCAATTTCAAATCTATTTCATTTCATCTCTCTCTGGCTTTCTCCATTAATTCCTCTGCTTCTCCTCAATCTCTCGCAAATTCCTCTCCTTTCTGTTTCTGTCTCACAATTCAGTTACATTCTCTCCAGGAACTTTTTTTTACAGCTACTATAATCTTTCTCCAATACTTCCTCTGCTTCTCCTCCCTCAATCTCTCATCACTTCAACAAATTCACCTTTCCCTTTGAATCAAATATTCGTCATCTCTGACACAACTACTGCCAGCCCCTCTTAAAGAGCACCGACAATAATTGAGCTTACTTGGATTGATCCAAGAATTGGCTCTGTCTTCGAGACGAAAAATTCAATTTCAAATCTATTTCATGTCATCTCTCTCTGGCTTTCTCCATTACTTCCTCTGCTTCTCCTCAATTCAGTTCCATTCTCTCCAGGAACTTTTTTTTTACAGCTAGTATAATCCTTTCTCCATTACTTACTCTGCTTCTCCTCAATCTATCACCACTTCATCTCCTTCCTTCGACCACTCTCTTTCTAAATCTATCTCTCTCTCACTTATATATTTCTCTCTCAACAAAATTCAACCTTTGAATCAATTTCTTCATCTTCTGACACCAACTACTGCCAGCCCTCTTAAAGAGCACGACAATAATTGAGCTTACTTGGATTGACCCAAGATTGGCCCCTGTCTTCGAGACGACAAAATTTTCAATTTCAAATCTATTTCATTTCTCTCCCTCCTGGCTTTCTCCATTACTTCCTCTGCTTCTCCTCAATTCAGTTACATTCTCTCCAGGAACTTTTTTTTTACAGCTAGTATAATCCTTTCTCCATTACTTACTCTGCTTCTCCTCAATCTATCACCACTTCATCTCCTTGCCTTCGCCCGCCCCCGCCATCCCTCTCTTTCTAAATCTATTCTCTCTCTTCACTTATATTTTATTCTTCTCTCAAACAAAATTCACCCTTTGAATCAAATATTCGTCATATCTGACACTACAACTACTGCAGCCCGTCTTAAGAGCAACCGCAATAATTGAGTTACTTGGTTGATCCAAGAATTGGCCCCTCTTGTCTTCGAAAGACGAAAAATTCAATTTCAAATCTATTTCATGGTCATCTCTCTCTGGCTTTCTCCATTAACTTCCTCTGTTTCTCCTCAAAGTTCGTTACATTCTCTCCAGGAAACTTTTTTTTTACAGCTACTATAATCCTTTCTCCAATACTTCCTCTGCTTCTCCTCCTCAACTTCTCATCCTTCAACAAAATTTCACCTTTTGGATCAAATATTCTCATCTCTGACACAACTACTTGCCAGCCCCCCTCTTAAAGAGCACCGAAAACCATTCAATTGAGCTTAACTTGGATTGATCCAAGAATTGGCTCTGTCCTTCGAGACGAAATTTTCAATTTCAAATCTATTTCATGTCATCTCTCTCTGGCTTTTCCTCCATTACTTTCCTCTGCTTTCTCCTCAAATTCAGTTCCATTCTCTCAGAACTTTTTTTTTTACAGCTTATTATAATCCTTTCTCCATTACTTACTCTGGCTTCTCCTCCTCAATCTTTTTTTTTTCTCTCACTTTAACAAAAGTTCACCTTGAATCAAATATTGCGTCAATCTCTTACACAACTACTACTGCAACCCCCTTCTTAAAGAGACCGAATAATTGAGCTTTACCTTGGATTGATCCAAGAATTGGGCTTCTGTCTTCCCGAGACGAAAATTCCCAATTTCAAATCTATTTTCATGGCATCTTCTCTGGGTCTCTCTGGCTTTTCTCCAATTACTTCTCTGCTTCTCCTCAAAATTCAAGTTACCATTTCTCTTTCCAGTAATTATTTTTTTTTCAAACAGCTACTTATAATCTTTCGCCAATACTTTCCTCTGCTTCTCCTCCCTCAATCTCTGATCCTTTCAAAAATTCAACCTTTGAATCAAATATTTCGTCCATCCCCTCTTGAAACACAGCTACTGCCAGCCCCCTCTTAAAGAGACCGACAATAATTGAGCTTACTTGGATTGATCCAACGAATTTCTCTGGTCCTTCGAGACGAAAAATTCATTTCAAATCTATTTCATGTCATTCTCTTCTCTGGCTTTCTCCATTAATTCCTCTGCTTCTCCCTCATTCAGTTTCCAAAAATTCTCTCCAAGGAACTTTTTTTTTTTAACAAAGCTTTATAATTCTTTCTCCATTTCCTTACTCTGCTTTCTCCTCAGTCTATCACCACTTCATCGCCTTCCTTCCGGACCACTTTTCTCCTTCTAATTCTATCTTCCTCTCTCACTTATATTTTCCTCTTCTCAACAAAATTCACCTTGAAATCAATTATTCGTCCTCTCTGAACACAACTTACTGCCAGCCCCTCTTAAGAGCAACCGACAATATTGAGCTTACTTGGATTGATCCAGAATTGGCTCTGTCTTCGAGACGAAAAATTCAATTTCAAATCTATTTCATGTCATCTCTCTCTGCTCAATCTCTCGCAAATTCTCCTTTCCTTTCTTAAACAACTCTCTCTCTCTCTCTCTCTCTCTTACTTATATGTTTCTGAGAGGTTTTTTTGCTCTCTTTCAACTTAACCCTCTCCATTTAATTGAATATGCATGAACAACCTCGGAGGTCAAAAGAAAAAAAAACCGCAAGGTTACATTAAAATTGTTCTCTCTTTTCCTCAATTTCAAGGTCAATCTCTCTCTGCTTTTCCCCATTATTTCCTCTGCTTCTCCTCATCCTCCTTTCTTAACCTCTCTCTCTCTCTTACTTATATGTTTCTGTCTCACAATTC
>NC_061098.1:41246467-41253967 GCF_015104395.2 Macrobrachium nipponense
CCAGAAGGTTCTTCTCCAGAGACAAGATCAAGAGGAGGAGGAGGATCCTGATCAGGTAGAATTAATTGGTGGTTAATCATATTCCCAGTCGTAAAACACCATAAATGGAGAGAGAGAGAGAGAGAGAGAGAGAGAGAGAGAGAGAGAGAGAGAGACGTAAGGGTTCCGTGAAAATTCATGTTTTCTTTAATTCTTTGTTATTTATAAGTATATATTTTTCTTCGTAGGCCTATAATTGATTTTATCGTAACATATCGTGGGAGATTTTTTCCCCAGTTTTACTGAAGGTAATTCTCACAAAATGTGTCTGTGTGCGTTTGTTTGTTTCTGTCGGTATTGTGTGTTTGTGTTTGTTTGTCAGAGAGAGAGAGAGAGAGAGAGAGAGAGAGAGAGAGAGAAGAATTTGGGGTTGGGTTCAATTTTGGTT
The DNA here is from genome assembly GCF_015104395.2 of Macrobrachium nipponense. Lineage (NCBI taxonomy): Eukaryota > Metazoa > Arthropoda > Malacostraca > Decapoda > Palaemonidae > Macrobrachium > Macrobrachium nipponense. The sequence continues at coordinate 41,246,895 of NC_061098.1, forward strand.
CAATTTTGAGATTGGGTTCAAATTTGGGATTGGGTTCAATTTTCGGTTCAATTTTGATATTGAGTTCAAATTTGGGGTGGGGCTCAATTTTAGGTTCATTTTTGAGATTGGGTTCAAATTTGGGATTGGGTTCAATTTTGGGTTCAATTTTGAGATCGGGTTCAAATTTGGGTTCAATTTTGATATTGGGTTCAAATTTGGGATTGGGTTCAATTTTGGGTTCAATTTTGAGATTGGGTTCAAATTCGGGATTGGGTTCAATTTGGGTTCAATTTTGAGAATGGGTTCAAATTTGGGATTGGGTTCAATTTGGGGTTCAATTTTGAGATCGGGTTCAAATTTGTGGTTGGGTTCAATTTTGGGTTCTATTTTTAGATTGGGTTCAAATTTGTGATTGGGTTCAATTTTGGGTTCAATTTTGAGATTGGGTTCAAATTTGGGATTGGGTTCAATTTTGGGTTCAATTTTGAGATTGGGTTCAAATTTGGGATTGGGTTCAATTTGGGTTCAATTTTGAGATTGGTTCAAATTTGGGATTGGGTTCAATTTTCGGTTTAATTTTGAGATTGGGTTCAAATTTGGGATTGGGTTCAATTTTGAGATTGGGTTCAAATTTGGGAATGGGCTCAATTTTGAGATAGGGTTCAAATTTGGGATTGGGTTCAATTTTGGGTTGAATTTTGAGATAGGGTTCAAATTTGGGTTCAATTTTGAGATCGGGTTCAAATTTTGGGATTGTGTTCAATTTAGGGTTCAATTTCGAGATTGGGTTCAAATTTGGGATTGGGTTCAATTTTGGGTTCAATTTTGAGATTGGGTTCAATTTTGGGTTCAATTTTGAGATTGGGTTCAAATTTGGGATTGGGTTCAATTTTGGGTTCAATTTTGAGATTGGGTTCAAATTTGGGATTGGGTTCAATTTTGGGTTGAATTTTGAGATCGGGTTCAAATTTGGGATTGGGTTCAATTTTGGGTTCAATTTTGAGATCGGGTTCAAATTTGGGATTGGGTTCAATTTTGAGATCGGGTTCAAATGTGAGATAAATTCATGTAAATTTGCCATGATTTTTGGCCTCGTCTTATCTAAAGGTCGTCTTATACACGGAAACATACGTATATATATATATATATATATATATATATATATATATATATATATATATATATATATATATATATATATATATATATATATCAATATATATATATATATATATATATATCTATATATATATATATATATATCTATATATATATATATATATATATATCCTTAAATCCATGGTAGAAAGGTAATTGAAACAGGAACTTGGAACAAGTAGTACTTTCGTAATATGTTTCTACACTTTCAAGAATATACTACGAAAGTACGTGTTCCATGTCCCTGTTTTCACTTACCTTTCTACCATTTATTCAAGGATATCTCAAGCGCGTGTTCCTTCGTGCTATACACACACAATATATATATATATATATATATATATATATATATATATATATATATATATATATATATATATATATATATATATATATATATATATATATATCCACCGATGGAACTAAACAAACAGGAGGAAGGTGTGAAGAGAATTTAGGTGACTGACGAAGCACGGCCTCTGATCTGAAGAGAGTCATTCTGTGCCAAATGGGTCTGACTTTATCAGTCATGATTTGGTGGACATTTTGGGAGGATTTCCGGACTTGATTGCGTCTTATCTGCTCTCAGTCCACGTATATTAGAAGCTAATTAGTACTATTAGAGGGTTCGGTTATGCCACTGCAGAGGTCGGCCCCGACAGTCTACCTGTGGCCGGTGTTACAGACTCGGTGTGCGCTGACTCTGTTGTGTGTGTATTTTCGGTTCCTTCAACGTGTAGGTCTTTGCTGGCTTTAATACGCAGCTACAGCACCTTGTAGGAGATTCCTATAGTTCCCCTGTAATACTGACCTCCTCCGTGGTGGGGTAAGTGAACAGGAAGGCAGACCCAAATCTTCGTCATTCGTGTCAGGGCTAAACCTAAAAAATGCTTTAGTGGGTGGGTTCACTGGACCTTTTTATTTTTTTCTCTCTCTCCATTACTTAGCCATACACATCCACATATATATACGTGTATACTGTAGTACACTTATTTCGTCACTTTTATGTTTAAATCATCAATTGTTCGTACGTAATGAAAAATGTCATTAATAAGAGACTTTTTGTGTCACATAATGATTTTTATGTCACATATTAGTGAATATATCCATTTATATTTTTTTAGCTACATCAACAAACAGTTTACCAAATTCTGTCACTCTCAAAAAGTAGTGTTTCAGTGATGTTTATAGAATCATCCGCCCTACAGGACCTTTTTGGGCGGAATTAATCGAGTGGGGAGCGGAGACAAGTTGTTTTTGGAGGTTTGTAGGTGGGTGGTGCCCACCCAGTCAACTCGTTACCTTGAGGCCTGTTTGAATCTGCCTTGACAAGAGGAGGAGGAGGATGCTAGGTACAGTATATACTGTCTTGTCAGGTATACATACATGTAAACTCCCTCCAGTTCATATGCAAATGAGTGATTATTCACATCATGAATATATGAAAAATAAAAAAAAAGGGAGCGAAATGAAAGACACAAAACGGGACAAGACACGGCATTCCAACAGAAACAAACATAGGCCTATTCATTCAGAACTCAAAAACTGAAATTAAGATCTGTAGGTCTCATACCCTCATCTTATGAGAGAGAGAGAGAGAGAGAGAGAGAGAGAGAGAGAGAAATACTGTAAATTTATGCTAAAAATACAAATTTAATGTCGAGTTCAATTTCGAGTTCAAATTTGAGTTCAAATTTGAGGTTGAGTTCAAATTTGATGTTCAGTTGAAATTTGAGTTCAAATTTGAGATTAAGTTCATTATATATATATATATATATATATATATATATATATATATATATATATATATATATATATATATATATATATATATATATGTTTTTATATAGCTCAATTCTTTGAGAAGAGGTGATGATGGCGTCTAATTTTGAGAATGGGTTTAAATTTGGGTTTAATTTCAATTTTGGGTTCAATATTGGGTTCAGTTTTAGTAATAGGGTAATTTTGGGTTCAAAGTTAATTTTGAGATCGAATTCAATTTTGGGTTCAATTTTAGGTTTGTTAAATTTTGGGTTAAATCTTAAGATTGGGTTCAAATTTGGGTTCAGTTTTTAACATTGGTTCAATTTTGAGATTGGGTTCGATTTCTAGATTAGGTTCAATTTGGGTTGAATTTTTAGATGGGTTCATTTTAGTTGAATTTGAGATTGGGTTCAATTTATGGGTTCATTTAGAGATTGTTCAATTTTGATTGGGTTCAAATTTGGGTTTAATTTCAATTTTGGGTTCAATAATGGGTTCAATTTTTGTGTTAGTTATTTGGGTTCAATTTTGGGGAAGATTGGGTTCAACTTTATAATTTTAATTTTGGGTTCAATATTGGTTCAATTTTGTTTGATAGGGTCAATTTGGGTTTCATTTTGAGATCGGGTTCAAATTTTGGTTTAATTTCAATTTTGGGTTCAATATTGGGTTCAATTTTTGTGATAGGGCTATTTTGGGTTCAATTTTGAGATTGGGTTCAATTTGGGTTTAATTTTCCTTTGGGTTCAATATTGGGTTAAATTTTTGTGATAGGGTAATTTGGGTTAATTTTGAGCTTGGGTTCAAATTTTGGTTTAATTTCAATTTGGGTTCAATATTGGGTTCAATTTTTGATAGGGTTATTTTGGGTTCAATTTTGATTGGGTTCAAGGGTTTGTTTAATTTTTTTTTGGGTTCAATATTGGGTTCTTTTTGAAGAGGGTCATTTTGGGTTTCAATTTTTTGAGATTGGGTTCAAATTTTGGTTTAATTTCAATTTTGGGTTCAATATTGGGTTCAATTTTTGTGTTAGGGTTATTTGGGGTTCAATTTTGAGATTGGGTTCAATTTGGGTTCAATTTTATTTTGGGTTCGATTTTGGGTTCAAAGTTGATTTTGAGATTGAATTCAATTTTGGGCTCAAGTTTAAGATTGGGTTCAAACAAATTTGGGTTTTAAAATTTTAACATTGGGTTCAATTTGAGATTGGGTCGATTTTGAGATTAGGTTAAATTTTGTTGAATTTGAGATTGGGTTCAATTTTCGGGTTTAATTTTGTGATTGGGTTCAATTTTCGGGTTCAATTTTGATATTGGGTTTAATTTTGTGATTGGGTTTCAATTTTGGGACTGGGTTTCAATTTTGGGTTGATCTCGAGATTTGGTTTCATGTTGGGTTCAATTTTGAGATTGGGTTCAATTTTGGGTTCAATTTAAGAATGGGTTTACTTTAGGTTCAATTTTGAGATTGGTTCTATAATGGGTTAAGGTTCATGAAGTAATGGAGATAATAATAATAATAAATAATAATAATAATAATAATAATAATAATAATAATCTGACGAATGATCTGTGTGAGAGTGACGTCATAGCTTGACGTCATCACCAGAGGCCTCCTGGTTGCCATGGCGACCACCCACGTGACTTCTCCTTCAACGGTCTGGAAGTAGTGATCCGTCGTCTCTCTCTCTCTCTCTCTCTCTCTCTCTCTCTCTCGTCTCTCTGTCCGGTCTGTCGTTTCTGTCTGTTTGTCTCTGTCTGTCTCTTCATTATATATATATATATATATATATCATATATAATATATATATATATATATATATATATATATATATATGTATATGTATAAATATATATATATATATATATATATATATATATATATATATATATATATATATATATATATATATATATATATATATATATATGTGTGTGTATATATATATCTATATATATATATATATATCATATATATATATATATATATATATATATATATATATATATATATATAGGGAATAATGACGTTACGGGGCTGGATGTGCTGCTGAACAAAATGAACAAAAACAAGGGTACAATTTAAAAGGTTTACAAAAAGATTAAGTCCAACTGCTCAGACACAGGGACAAGGCAATTAAAGGATAATGCCAGGCGGCAACTCACCACATTGAAACCTTTGGTAAACAAAAACTTTTTCACAAAACATATTAAGCATACCTATACAAAGAAAATATCTATGAGGCAACTAATTTGTATTTAAGTCTGTGATTTTATCTTTGAGGTCATTCTTAAACATGTTACAAATACAAGGGTCTAAATAAAACAGGACACGACTATTAAAGTTACAATGGGAAGTAAGTTTTATAATGGCAGATTCTAAAATATTTCGTGATAAGACATCTTTTGATCTTGCAATTACTAAACTACCAATCCAATTTATTCGGTGGTTGTTTTCACTTAAATGAATGAATATTGCATTGGATGTTTTCCCAGTTTTGATGGAATATTTATGCTGTTTTAATCTTGCTTCTAAGCCCTTGCTCGATTGTCCGAGATAAAAGGAGGGGCAGTCCATACATGGAATTTTACATATTATGTTGTTGCTTTCCCTGGGTCCATTTTTTATTAACATTCCTCTCAGTGTATTATTATAGGAAAAAAACAGTTTTTAACAATGATTTTATGGTTTCAAAATCATTAAAATAAGGCAAGCTGAGAATGTTCTTACGCGTTCCTTTCTCCGTGTTACACTATAAAACTTTTTGTGGGCTTTATTATAGCAAATATCTAATATAGTTGAGGATAACATAAATCTTTCCCTATTTTTCTCATGCGTTCAGTTTCTTGATCCAAATATTAGGGACTGACAATGCACAATCCTTGTAAAATCATGGGAGAAAAAATAGATATTTTGATATTGAGATGGTGGTCTGAATAGAAACGAACATCATAAGTTAAGTTGTTGGTTGGTTTCCTATAAATACTGCACTTTATGTCTTTGGAAGGAGAAGAAGAAGAAGTAGTGGTCCCCTTCGGAGGACTTTCTGCTCTGCGTTGCCTCTGGTGGAAGGACGTCCTGGACCTTCTTGCTTTCTGGGATGATGGGGATTCTGCTTGCAGTCATGAGTGGCTCCTGGTTCCAGTCACCTGCTGATGCTGTCTTCTTCTTCTTCTTCTTCTTCTTCTTCTTCTTCTTCAGCCTCACCGACGGGATTTTATATATTTTTTTTTTTATTTTTTATTCTTTATTTTTTTTTTTTTTCTTTTTTATTTGTTTAATTTTTTATTCTATTTTTTTCTTACTAATTTTTTTTTTACTTTTGTCTTGCTTTTCTTAATTTTTTTTTATTTTTTCCTTTTTTATTATTTTATTTTATTTTATTTTGTTTTTATTTGTTTGTGTTTATTTATTATTTTTATTTTTATTTTTTTATTTTATATTTGTTTTTTATTCTTTATTTTTTATGATTTTTTATATATTATTATTTTAATTTTTTTATTATTATTCTTTATTTTTTTATATCCATATTTTTCATTTTTCTATTTTTTCTTATTTTTTTATTTTTTATAATTTTTTTCTTATCTTCTATTAACTTTTTTTTATTTTTTTCTTTTATTTTATATTCTTTTTTATATTTTTACTTTTTATTTATTTTTTGTATTTATATTTTATTTTTTTAAATAAATCCATATTTTAAATTTTTTTCTTTTCCTTTTTTTTTACCTTTTTTATTTTATTTTCATTTTATTTTCATTATTTACTGAGAGAGAGAGAGAGAGAGAGAGAGAGAGAGAGAGAGAGAGAGAGAGAGAGAGAGAGAGAGAGAGAGAGAGTCATAATAATAAAAATATTTGTAGTTATGTAACCCAAGATTTGTTCCTTCATTTTGGATTCACTCTGTTATGATTATTGTTTGAGGAAAATACCTATTATTATTATTATTATTATTATTATTATTATTATTATTATTATTATTATTATTATTATTATTATTCCACTGTCATTGATATGACTACAAGCACAGTTTTGAGGCTGAGTTTGGTAATGGAAGATTATTTAGCATCTATTCCATACATGTTTGTTCCTTTTGACTGACAATTGTCAAAAAGTGTTTCACTTCCATTGATGTGTATTTTGTCCAATTTGACCCTGACTTTATTTGCATC